>NC_048579.1:54535079-54537579 GCF_013265735.2 Oncorhynchus mykiss | reverse complement strand
TGAGGAAACCTATTGGAGAAACACTCAAATAAAATGTAGGTCTGTAGGACTGGGTTCTGAACGGAGAGTTCTGAGCTTCCGCTCTTTTCTATAACCTGTAGGGAACACAATATATGGTCTATACTTGGCATGTAGGTTTCACTGTAAACACTGTAAATACTGTAGTATTTACTATAGTTAAAAATGGGGTATTTTGCTGACATTTCTGTAGTATTTACTACAGTGTTTGTAAATAGTAAAAAGTGTGTGGATAATAACTTTAGTATTTACTATAGTATTTAGTATACTCCAAAATGCTATAATAAGTCCTACACATGTTCGAGGGACAATACAGTTTGTAATATAGTATTCTACAGTATAATTTTAAGTTTACTACAGAATTCTTTAGTAAGTACTGTAGTATTCTATAGTAAAGTGTAGTATTTTTTTTGGGGGGGGGGGCAGCCAAGAGGGATATCACTGACAGAAACCCTCCACCATGTGCCCTCCACACTAGCATAACCACTTCCACTAAGGATTTAGGAGACAAGGAGAGGAGGCTCTCTCTAGTGCATTGAAACAGGTCCTTCCAAAGGGAATATGGAGCTCTCTTCCCTTGCTTGCTGGGTTAGTGCCAGGCGATGTTTCCTTAAGTCTCTACCTAGTACCAAGTCAAACTGTACCCATTATCTCTCACACACAGACAGGCTGGCGTTCTGGCTCTAACTGTGTGGGAAGCAGAGGTGGTTACAGTGTGTGTTCAGGCTCAAACACTGGAACGATGCACATAGTATCTCTCTTTGACACACACACAAGCAACACTGCTCAGTGCAGTACGCTGGTCCTAACTGAGTAAAATGTGGAATATCTTTCTCAGACAGACACACACACATCCACGCATTCATGCACACACGTGCACAGATGCACATGTGCACGCATGCATGCACGCATTCATGCATGCATGCACGCACGCACGCACACACACACACACACACACACACATTTATGTAAATGAATACAGTGTCTTCATACTGTCTTCAACCTCCCATAGTATGCCATATTAGCTGACATTAATATCCATTTTGAATTGTTAACGTTGCATTTTGTCTCACGGCTCTTTTCGAAAAGCCATTTCTTCGTTGTGACACACCACTCCAGCTGCCGGTGTTCCGCTCCCCTCCCCTCCCCTCTCAGATGAGAAGAGAATCTTGAAAAGAACATTTGCATCTTAAAAGCTCCAGCGCTTCTCTCTCCAAAGCCCCTGTCCCTCCTGCCAGTTCAGCCCTTTTCCGCACCACTCTCCTGGGCCTAAAGACTTTAGCTATCCCTGTGTACGGTGTACAATCCCTCCAAAGCACCCAACTTCTAAAATGACCTCTATTCAACTGTGTGACCAAACAGAAACACACACAGACAGTCTGCGCCAGGCTTTTTGTGGAGTAAGCCTTTATACACTATGAATATGTAGACAGTCAGTGAGCTGAGTTAAACACACACACACACACACACGCACACACGCACAGGCTAGGCTGGTGGGCTTTCTGAATCAGAGAGAGGAGATGAATGGGCCTGTGTATCAGCTAGCCACAGACTGTAGAGCTGGCTGGAGCATGGAAGAGAGGCGATATGGAGGAGAGGAAAGAGGGAGGAAGAGGGGGATAGCAGAGGAGAGGAAAATAGAGGTAGGAGGAGGTGGTGGATGGATTCACAGCCTGTGGAGCTGGATGGAGCATGGAGGAGAGAGAGGGAGAGGGAGAGGGGAAGAGAGAGGGGGAGAGGGAGGATAGAAAGAGAAGTACAGGGGGATTGTGATTGGAGCAAAGCCCAGATTCAGGGCTTGGTTCCTTGCTGTGGCGTGCTGAGATGGACGGCCTATGGGGGCAAGGGGGGATTGGAGGGTTAGAGAGGGTTAGAGATGTTTGGGGTGGCAAAGACAGACATTGCAAATTGAATCACATGGAAGATTGTTCATGATCTGCCTGTCTGGGGGATGGGCGGGTCAACGGCCCAGGAGTCAGACCACAGAGACAGGTCTGCTCTGTATCCTTCTGCTCCTCTTATACCTCTCCACTGTACACGGGCCTAAGAGATAAGGCCAAAGACATAGGGACAGATCTGTTGAGTATTTGGAATGGTTTCGGTCTTTGTCTGTCTGCCTCTCTCTTTTTCTCTCTCTCTCTCCCCGTCTCCTGCCCTCTCTATCGTGACTGTGTGTGACTCTCAGAAGCAGCAGGGAAGGCAGATTTGGGCATAAGAGATTTGATTCCCCTCTCCTAAGCTGCTCCATGGCATGTTTGATGGGGAGCTATGGCTTCCATATAATCCTGCATATATAGCACACAGTGTGCTTGAAATACAAGACTATTATAAATCTCCTAAATCTTTGTATTACTGCGCTTTCGTGACCAGACTTGATTAACGCAAACCCATTGGTCCATTGGATTTAGTCCAAACGGAAAGCTCTTCCATTGGGGATTTGGTGACTTTTTTGGGTTGTGATGTTTCTCTTTGGTTTCGTAAT
>NC_048579.1:54487579-54527579 GCF_013265735.2 Oncorhynchus mykiss | reverse complement strand
ACACATATAAGCTTTTGTGTACACTGTACATTGTCGTGGTAATTTCCTGTATTACTAAACATTGAGAGAGCAAACCACACACAAGTCAGAGTTATATTATAAAGTCCATCTTTAATCATATGAGCTTCACCATAGCCCTGTGACTCTCAGATCAATTCAGTGTCTATAAATGAATTCTCTGAGAGTGTTTACAAAATGGCAACTGAGATGTTTTATAGCAAAGGTCCACCCCCTAGTCGACATGACAAACCACAGATAATAGGAACTTCACAAAGTGCCTTTTACTTGAAAGAGGAGTACCCCATAGCCAGATAGCATTAGCTATAAATTATCATTCAGTTTGGTCTCCTAAACAATCTTATCTCGTTCTTGGTACAACATAGTACCAAACCATTACCTCATCCAATGGCATATATCAATTGTCAATTCTAGATACTCCCATCTCAAATACCCCTCTCCTGGACAAGATCAGAAAAGACAGTGAGCCTCTAGGTCATATACTAGGTCAAGATAAGGGTAACCTCAGAGGGGACATACAATGGTTACAGACACATTCCCATAAGAAGACAAGCCTCCATTCTGTCCTCCTCCCCTTCTGATATTCTTCATAGCATCACATGGTTTAACAGATACATTGACATATGAAGACAAGCCTGACCTCTCCCCTCTCTGGGCCCCTAGTGACTAAGCCCTAGTAGAGAAGGGATAACTGCAAACTGCCAACAGTATTATCCAAAAGAAAACATCCTAATGACAAATATCTCACATAAGCATTATTATGTCAATAAAACATCTTATTTATCAATGTTCCCTAACTAATTCTGATTCTGCTACCACAACATACATGTATGAACCTCCACTGAGGTCACCTCTTTGTAAAGTTAGTATAGAAAACAGCATGTTTCATCTGACTACACAGTGACATCACACATGAAAACACATAATGAGAGTGGATTTGAAATACTGCAGCCTTGACGTTCCAACAATACCGCTACAGTACTTCAGTCATTCATACTGTGAATAGACCTATTGAGTGTGTTCACTCTCTGTAGTGTGCTTCATTCAGATGACAAGGGTGTAAGTACGTGTGTGTGTGTGTGTGTGTGTGTGTGTGTGTGTGTGTGTGTGTGTGTGTGTGTGTGTGTGTGTGTGTGTGTGTGTGTGTGTGTGTGTGTGTGTGTGTGTGTGTGTGTGTGTGGCCTTTAAAATGCTACTTGGACAACAGCAGAAACAAGCCAGTTTTAGAAACTTCAGAGTGTTTTCTATCCACACATACTAATCATATGCATATACTATACTCCTGGCATGAGTAGCAGGACGTTGAAATGTTGCGCGATTTTTATCAAAATGTTGAAATAATTCAGGGGAGCTTTTAAGAGGTTATAATGCTACTTGGACAACAGCAGAAACAAGCAAAAATGACCCCAGCCATTATCACGTTGGCTGCTGTACTTTTTTTTTAAACGAGGCAAGTCAGTTAAGAACAAATTCTTATTTACAATGACGGCCTACACCGGCCAAACCCAGACGATGCTGGGCCAATTGTGCGCCGCCTTATGGGACTCCCAATTACATCCGGTTGGGATACAGCCTGGAAACAAACCAGGGTGTCTGTAGTGACGCCTCAAGCACTGAGGTGCAGTGCTTTAGACCGCTGCGCCACTCGGGAGCCCCTCAGTCCATCTACAAACACACAGCCTATTAGCTATACAGTACAATTATACTGTTCAGGGGGGAAACATGAGATGACTCACGCTGACAAGTAGCATCAGCGACTGTTCAGTCAGCTGTAATGATGAATTGAATAAAATCATCAACTCTTTACATCGATGTCACTTTTCTCAAATTTCCAAACATTCACATTTGTATTCCTAGCCATTACTAATCAAAATCCACACAAACAGACATTAATGGAGCACACAGATGATCGTGTTACCACCTTCACATGAATTATTTGCAGATTTACTCTGTGAAGGTGGGTAATGAGTAAACTACAAAGTCCAGTGTGCGATCGAGATAAGATGAACAACCACCGATATAAACTAAAAGTTATTACATTTATAGATAGGACTGTGTTGATGGCATTTTGGTTGCTTTTTAATGTAGGCCTATAGGGAAGATAGGCCATGTTGAGATATTCATATTAAAACATATATTGCTTTTGTTTGTTCCTAACTTGTTTGATAAGATCCGTACAGATTTTCTCAGGGGAACCCACATCATCTTCAAATAATATTTTTGCAGGAATCTCCTTGCGAACCAACCCGAAGTTAGGGAACCACTGTACCACAGGAGGTTGGTGGCAACTTAATTCGGGAGGATGTGGTAATGGCTAGAGAGGAATAATGGGATTGCCTTATGTCCGGCATCTCGCAAACACTCTCAGCAGCGCCTCTAATTGCCTACTTAGCTTGGTTATTTCAAAGACTCGGTAGGCTCCATTTTGTCTTCATTTCAAGTAGACAGATAGGACATAACTCCCATTTTGGAGGATAAAAGGGAACCAATTTCATCCCAAGACCTTACTCTTTCTAATCATGTTGAAAATACTCTCATAAGATAGCCTGTAGGCCTACCGGTGTTGTGAAATACACACCAGTAAAAAGTGTCACACACAGCTCCGGTCTCCCCTAATCTGATACGCGCTGTTACCTACAACATTTTTCTGAGAAATGAAATAATGATATAACCTGCATTTGATGAAATTCAGTACTGCATGCGGATACTGTCAACGTGGGCACGATTGGGAACGCCCGGTTCTCTATAATGATTGGCTCGTGTTTTGCTGGTCTCAAAGGAGGTCAACCAGACGATCAGATTCTCTGGGAGAATTTCAGTCAACACAATCTCAACATGCTCCCGACATGCTCTGTATTCAAATGACATAAGCGACGGTACGGAACTCTTCCGAGTCATCTAGAAGTATACTGAACTAAAATAGAAACGCAACACGCAACAATTTCAACGATTTTACTGAGTTACAGTTCATGTAAGGAAATCGTTCAATTGAACACTGGGGAGCCAGGCCTAGCCAATCATAATGATCCCCCCCGCAAAGCGCTTTATTACAGACAGAAATACTCCTCAGTTTCATCAGCTGTCCGAGTGGCTGGTCTCAGACGGTCCTGCAGGTGAAGAAGCCGGATGTGAAGGTCCTGGGCTGGCATGGTTACATGTGGTCTGAGGTTGTGACGCCGGTTTGACATACTTCCAAATTCTCTAAAATTACGTTGGATGCGGTTTATGGTAGAGAAATTAGCATTCAATTCTCTGGCAACAACTCTGTTGAACATTCCTGCAGTCAGCATGCCAATTGTACGCTCCCTCAAAACTTGAGACATATATGGCATTGTGTTTGTTGTGTGACAAAACTGCATATTTTAGAGTCACCTTTTATTTTCCCCCAGCACAAGGTGCACCTGTATAATGATCATGCTGTTGAATCAGCTTCTTAATGTGCCACACCTGTCAGGTGGATGGATTATCTTGGCAAAGGATAAATATTCACTAACAGGGATGTAAACAAATTTGTGAACAACATTTGAGAGAAATAAGCTTTTTGTGCATATGGAACATTTGGAAACAACATTTAACTTTTTTTTGTTCACTGCAAATCTACCCTTAGAGCTGTGCTCTCAGGGACCCAGGACTTCCTGTTTATAGGGGATGTGAGGTGAAGCAACATTAACATTAGTCCTAACATTAGTCCTGTAATATCACACAGTGGTATTGCAACATCATAATGCAACATGTTCTTTCTCACATTACAGCTGGTGACATCATCTAGCGAATGACTCACGCTCACGTCCACACTTTTTTTCTCTCCCTAACCTATCAGAACTGGGGCTTCCAAACCCCACCTCCCTCCCATTGCCATGCCAACCGGGCTAATTAGAATGATTTAGCATTCCAAGATGGCCGCCACGGGCATGGCAGCAGGTCAGGTGATGGATGGCCATGGGCTCCATTGTTATTTCAGCAGTATCAATAATAGTCAGCATCTTGCACTCACCCCCCCAAGCTAATGAATCAGAAGACATAAAACATGCTTTCTCTCCCTAGCCCTCACTTCCTCTCTTTCTCTCTCTCTCTCTCTCTCTCTATCCACATTGTCTCTCTTTCTCTCTTTCAATTCAATTTCAATTTAAGGGGCTTTATTGGCATGGGAAACATATGTTTACATTGCCAAAGCCAAAGCAATCTCTCTCTCTCTCTCTCTCTCTCTCTCTCTCTCTCTCTCTCTCTCTACTCTACCTTCTCTCTCTCTCTCTCTCTCTCTCTCTCTCTCTGCTCTCGCTCTGTCTTTCTCGCTAAGCCCTACCGACAATGAGTCAAACCAACCTCTCTCCCCTCTTCATGTTTAAAGACAGTGTTAAACCTGAGACCTAATTGTTTGCTCATGCTTCATCCCACTTCAGTTACCATAGCAACCGACGCACGCCTTTACCCGACGTGGTAGTCTAGGTGAAATGAACACCCTTTTGTTTTATAGAAGCACCTCAGCCTTTTCCAGCTGAATGGTAGACTGAATGTTAGATGAGGGCTATTTGTATCAGCGTTTGAAGCTTTGAGCATTGAAACATGTAAAACCTTGTAAGGCACAAAACAGGGGCCCGATGGGTCTGCTATGGCGTCTGCAGCGCCGTCATTCACCGACCGAACGCTTTCATCTAGAATGTAAAGCATAATGCATCTACATCTATCTGGCCCCAGTGCTCTGCAGAGTGGAGTCATTTTACACTTCTTACCTCAATCATACATCACATTGGTATGCAATATACATAACAGACAGGCAGACAAGCACACACACACACACACACACACACACACACACACGCGCGCGCACACAGACACACACGCACACACACACACACACACCACAGAAATGTAATTTCCACTTTACAATGTCAGACTTGATTTGTCAGACTTGATTTGATTTCCCTAATGAAAAATGTATCAGCTCCTACAAAAAATGTCCATTAATTCGAATCAATAACAAAAAAAGTATGTTGCTGCAGGGTTATCTTCCTGCTGTGATTAACTGGTCAAATTAAGATAATACATATGTACACACACACACACACACACACACACACACACACACACACACACACACACACACACACACACACACACACACACACACACACAGTCCGCGCACGCAAACACACACACACAGAGAGCAGAGAGCAGATATATTCTCCATCCCTCCCTGTTGTGACTTTGATGCCAGTCAGCTCAGTATCTCATGAATATGAATGAACTTCCTGTTCTGAGGTGTACAGAGTCCTAGGCTCCTCCCCATTGAGCTCTCTGGGTGGAGGGAGAATGGAGAAAAGGACAAATGAAAGGAGGGGGGATGGTACAATAGACACACACACACACATAGTATACACACTGTGTTTTTCCATTAACAAATCATAGAACACAGGTCCCAGGGAGCTCGCTGTGCAGCTGTTACTGAGTTTCTCTATAGAGTGTGTGAGTAGATAGCATGAGAGAATGACAAAAAGAAAGCGTGAAGTGACTTTGGCTTTGCGGAGCTCTGGGCTTTGGTGACTGGAGTACAATGGTGTATTGTGCTGGTGTGTGTGAGGCCTGGAGCAGTTCCTCTGGTGTGTGAGTGGAACTGACGACCCATGGTGACCTCTCCTCTCTAGCTACACTGAAGGGACTCAGTGTCACACGCAGATATGTATTCTGACAAATATATACAGTACATGCAGAACAACATGCAGAGACACAAAACAGAATGACAAATAGCATACAGACAAGAGAGACAGACAGACAGACATACAGACAGACAGACAGACAGACAGGCAGGCAGGCAGGCAGGCAGGCAGACAGACAGACAGACCTGTCAGCACTAGGCAGTTGCAGACAGCTACAGTAGAGAGACAGACTTACAAAGAGAGTGAAGCAGAGGGACAGGTACTGTTCTCCAGCTCAGAGAAACTGACACACTCTGTGTAGAGAGACATACACGGACCCATGCAAAGAGTCAGATCGATGACCTGACAGACATACAGACATTCAGGACGGAAGACACAGACACCAGATAGACTGACAGTGAGAGCGACAGACGGACGGACATACGGACAGACTGACGGGCGGACAGACAGACAGACACAGTGTGTACAGTATGCAGTATTAACTCTGTAGCATCAAGGGACTGTCAAACTGCTTACCCCCACCTCTCTCTCTCTAATTACTTTTAATTCTCTTTCCTTTTTTACATGTGGAACAAAAGCAGTGTTTATCTCCCACTGACTGGGTGTGTGCCCTGGAGGCTACGTTGCATTCTCTGACTCTTTTTACCAAAGAGATTCCCTGTAAATGTGCAGTGGTGCAACGGTGAATTCCGCCCCTGCACACACAGAAAGGGAGCGGGAAATGTTATTGGTGCACTGTTTAACAGCTGCTGGAGAGGGGAGAGAGGGAGGAAAGTGCCGGTGGCGGGTTGGTTCCCATCCCAATCCTGTCTCTCTCGCTCCTGTCGCAGGCCTACTGGGTAGTGGGCACACATTCACACACTCATGCACATGCACGCACACACACACACACACACACACACACACACACACACACACACACACACACACACACACACACACACACACACACGCACACACACAGAAACACACACACATGCACGCACACACACACACACACACACACACACACACACACACACACACACACACACACACACACACACACAGAAACACACACACATGCACGCACACACACACACACACACACACACACACACACACACACACACACACACACACACACACACACACACACACACACACACACAGAAACACACACACAGCAGGCTCTTCTGCAGCAGGCTCATTTTTTATCTTCTTTTCTTGTCTTCTCAGAGAGGATGTGGCCTGCTATTGACAGCTATTCATCTTTCATCCTTCCATTCCTGGAATATTGCCATCATCATCGATGTACCTCCTCTATAATCATCTAACTATCATCACCCTCATCCCTGTCAGGTTATGTTTGTAAAGCTCTAGCGCCTCGTTAGTCAGCACGTTACCACAATACTTCACTCAGATGCGGTTGTGAGAGCCTGTATTAACTAACAGCTCTCGCTGAAGGGAACACTGTGAGCCTGGGATTAAATACACACTAACACACGCACACACACAAACGTTGACAGTTCACTGTAACAAATGTTAAGTGTTAGAGAGTAGACCTACTTCACTCGAATCTTAACCCTGCTAGAACTGTACTTTACAGAGAACAGACTGTACTTTGTTGCTATCTGCTTGCTCCTCTTCCTGTCCTCTCCTTTGTCCTCTTCCTGTCCTCTCCTTTGTCCTCTTCCTGTCCTCTCCTCTGTCCTCTTCCTGTCCTCCTCTGTTCTCTTCCTGTCCTCTCCTCTGTCCTCTTCCTGTCCTCTCCTCTCTTCTATTCCTGTCCTGTCCTCTCCTCTGTCCTCTTCCTGTCCTCTCCTCTGTTCTCTTCCTGTCCTCCTCAGGCGGTTGACTCTCAGAAGGGAATACTGTAGGATTTTGTCAAATGTCTATCTCTCCATCTCCTGCTTTCTTTCCCTCACTCTCTGTCTTTCTCTCCATCTCCTGCTTTCTTTCCCTCACTCTCTGTCTTTCTCTCCATCTCCTGCTTTCTTTCCCTCACTCTCTGTCTTTCTCTCCATCTCCTGCTTTCTTTCCCTCACTCTCTCTTTCTCTCCATCTCCCTCCCCTCACTCTCTGTCTTTCTCTTCTCTGACATTTTGACAGCTTCAGAAACCGGTTATAGTGTGTTTCCCTCGCAGAGGCTTGCGGCTGCATTTGGGGTTGTTAGTGAAGGGGGTGCATTCACTATTCTCTGTCTCAGGAGCGTTGCGTGGTGATGGGAGCTGCATTCATGAAGAGCATGTCTGGGTTTGATGCTCAGAGATGCTGAAGTGTCAGAGTCGCTGGGGGAGAGGGAAATCAGTTTATAGCCTAGAGGAAGAGAAGAGCTCGGAGGATAGGACGAGGACACACATACACACACACACACACACACACACACACACACACACACATACACACACAGGCACTGCGTAAACAGGGATGACTAGCACCATGACGACCGCCATGAGTGCATTATTCAGCACCATGACAACTACGCTTAGATCACTTCTTTACAACTCGCTTAGAACTCTGATGTCATCTAATCGTATTCATGATCTTGTAACACACTAGACACTAGCCCGCTAAAATAGTGGGGTCACTGGGGTTTTGGTCTTTCCTGAGGCATTGCAGCAGAATACAACTACTTTCCAATACGTTTCACTCGCAAATGTATGCATGAAGCCGGAGTTCATATCCTCGTGTTACAACTCAATTGTCGCCGCTCCAGCTCACGTGAGCTGTCACGTTCGGCCATGTTGTTATTATTATTCATTACGGTATCCAGGCCTCTCCAGTGGGGGGCTATGTACCGGTTTATGTAGGAGGTTCATGGACGTGGGGGTTGAGGAGGAGGAGGTTTCTCCCATGGTGTTCTCCTGTGTAGTATGCCGTCCCGGGCTCCCTGGCTCATTGGTAGTGCAGGAGGAGCAGGAGAGGAAGAGCAGCAGGAGATGCGAGACAGCTTGATCACCAACTGAAGAGAGGCCCATTTTATTTGCAGATTGTTTAGCTGGGCTTGTGGCTACTGACCTTAATAAAACAGTGTTATTACTGTTCTCCATCTATACTCTCATTTCCTTCTTTCTCTTTCTTTACCTCTTTAACCTCACTGACTTGTTCTATTGACTTGTTCTTTCCCTCTTTAAACTCACTGACTTGTTATTTCCCTCTTTAACCTCACTGACTTGTTCTATTGACTTGTTCTTTCCCTCTTTAACCTCACTGACTTGTTCTTTCCCTCTTTAACCTCACTGACTTGTTCTTTTCCTCTTTAACCTCACTGACTTGTTCTTTTCCTTTTAAACCTCACTGACTTGTTCTTTCCTTCTTTAACCTCACTGACTTGTTCTTTCCCTCTTTAACCTCACTGACTTGTTCTTTTCCTCTTTAACCTCACTGACTTGTTCTATTGACTTGTTCTTCCCTCTTTAACGTCACTGACTTGTTCTTTCCCTCTTTAACCTCACTGACTTGTTCTTTCCCTCTTTAACCTCACTGACTTGTTCTTTCCCTCTTTAACCTCACTGACTTGATCTACTGACTTGTTCTTCCCTCTTTAACGTCACTGACTTGTTATTTTCCTCTTTAACATCACTGACTTGTTTTTCCCCTCTGTAACCTCACTGACTTGTTCTTTCCCTCTTTAACCTCACTGACTTGTTCTTTCCCTCTTTAACGTCACTGACTTGTTCTACTGACTTGTTATTTCCCTCTTTAACCTCACTGACTTGTTCTTTCCCTCTTTAACGTCACTGACTTGTTCTTTCCCTCTTAACGTCACTGACTTGTTCTTTCCCTCTTTAACCTCACTGACTTGTTCTTTCCCTCTTTAACCTCACTGACTTGTTCTTTCCCTCTTTAAATTAACCTCACTGACTTGTTCTTTTCCTCTTTAACCTCACTGACTCTTTCTTTCCCTCTTTAACATCACTGACTTGTTATTTTCCTCTTTAACCTCACTGACTTGTTCTTTCCCTCTTTAACCTCACTGACTTGTTCTTTCCCTCTTTAACCTCACTGACTTGTTCTATTGACTTGTTCTTCCCTCTTTAACATCACTGACTTGTTCTTTCCCTCTTTAACCTCACTGACTTGTTCTTTCCCTCTTTAACCTCACTGACTTGTTCTTTCCCTCTTTAACCTCACTGACTTGTTCTTTCCCTCTTTAACCTCACTGACTTGTTCTTTCCCTCTTAAACTCACTGACTTATTATTTTCCTCTTTAACCTCACTGACTTGTTCTACTAACTTGTTCTTCCCTCTTTAACGTCACTGACTTGTTCTTTCCCTCTTTAACCTCACTGACTTGTTCTTTCCCTCTTTAACCTCACTGACTTGTTCTTTCCCTCTTTAACGTCACTGACTTATTATTTTCCTCTTTAACCTCACTGACTTGTTCTTTCCCTCTTTAACCTCACTGACTTGTTCTTTCCCTCTTTAAACTCACTGACTTGTTCTTTTCCTCTTTAACCTCACTGACTTGTGCTACTGACTTGTTCTTTCCCTCTTTAACCTCACTGACTTGTTCTTTTCCTCTTTAACCTCACTGACTTGTTCTATTGACTTGTTCTTCCCTCTTTAACGTCACTGACTTGTTCTTTCCCTCTTTAACCTCACTGACTTGTTCTTTCCCTCTTTAACCTCACTGACTTGTTCTTTCCCTCTTTAACCTCACTGACTTGTTCTTTCCCTCTTTAACCTCACTGACTTGTTCTTTCCCTCTTTAACCTCACTGACTTGTTCTTTCCCTCTTTAACCTCACTGACTTGTTATTTTCCTCTTTAACCTCACTGACTTGTTCTACTGACTTGTTATTTCCCTCTTTAACCTCACTGATTTGTTCTTTCCCTCTTTAACCTCACTGACTTGTTCTTTTCCTCTTTAACCTCACTGACTTGTTCTTTTCCTTTTAAACCTCACTGACTTGTTCTTTCCTTCTTTAACCTCACTGACTTGTTCTTTCCCTCTTTAACCTCACTGACTTGTTCTTTTCCTCTTTAACCTCACTGACTTGTTCTATTGACTTGTTCTTCCCTCTTTAACGTCACTGACTTGTTCTTTCCCTCTTTAACCTCACTGACTTGTTCTTTCCCTCTTTAACCTCACTGACTTATTATTTTCGTCTTTAACCTCACTGACTTGTTCTACTAACTTGTTCTTCCCTCTTTAACGTCACTGACTTGTTCTTTCCCTCTTTAACCTCACTGACTTGTTCTTTCCCTCTTTAACGTCACTGACTTATTGTACTGACTTGTTCTTTCCCTCTTTAACGTCACTGACTTGTTCTTTCCCTCTTTAACCTCACTGACTTGTTCTTTCCCTCTTTAACCTCACTGACTTGTTCTTTCCCTCTTTAACGTCACTGACTTGTTATTTTCCTCTTTAACCTCACTGACTTGTTCTTTCCCTCTTTAACCTCACTGACTTGTTCTTTCCCTCTTTAAACTCACTGACTTGTTCTTTTCCTCTTTAACCTCACTGACTTGTGCTACTGACTTGTTCTTTCCCTCTTTAACCTCACTGACTTGTTCTTTTCCTCTTTAACCTCACTGACTTGTTCTATTGACTTGTTCTTCCCTCTTTAACGTCACTGACTTGTTCTTTCCCTCTTTAACCTCACTGACTTGTTCTTTCCCTCTTTAACCTCACTGACTTGTTCTTTCCCTCTTAAACCTCACTGACTTGTTCTTTCCCTCTTTAACCTCACTGACTTGTTCTTTCCCTCTTTAACCTCACTGACTTGTTCTTTCCCTCTTTAACCTCACTGACTTGTTATTTTCCTCTTTAACCTCACTGACTTGTTCTACTGACTTGTTATTTCCCTCTTTAACCTCACTGACTTGTTCTTTCCCTCTTTAACCTCACTGACTTGTTCTTTTCCTCTTTAACCTCACTGACTTGTTCTTTTCCTTTTAAACCTCACTGACTTGTTCTTTCCTTCTTTAACCTCACTGACTTGTTCTTTCCCTCTTTAACCTCACTGACTTGTTCTTTCCCTCTTTAACCTCACTGACTTGATCTACTGACTTGTCCTTCCCTCTTTAACGTCACTGACTTGTTATTTTCCTCTTTAACATCACTGACTTGTTTTTCCCCTCTGTAACCTCACTGACTTGTTCTTTCCCTCTTTAACCTCACTGACTTGTTCTTTCCCTCTTTAACGTCACTGACTTGTTCTACTGACTTGTTATTTCCCTCTTTAACCTCACTGACTTGTTCTTTCCCTCTTTAACGTCACTGACTTGTTCTTTCCCTCTTAACGTCACTGACTTGTTCTTTCCCTCTTTAACCTCACTGACTTGTTCTTTCCCTCTTTAACCTCACTGACTTGTTCTTTCCCTCTTTAACCTCACTGACTTGTTCTTTTCCTCTTTAACCTCACTGACTTGTTCTTTCCCTCTTTAACATCACTGACTTGTTATTTTCCTCTTTAACCTCCCTGACTTGTTCTTTCCCTCTTTAACCTCACTGACTTGTTCTTTCCCTCTTTAACCTCACTGACTTGTTCTTTCCCTCTTTAACCTCACTGACTTGTTCTATTGACTTGTTCTTCCCTCTTTAACATCACTGACTTGTTCTTTCCCTCTTTAACCTCACTGACTTGTTCTTTCCCTCTTTAACCTCACTGACTTGTTCTTTCCCTCTTTAACCTCACTGACTTGTTCTTTCCCTCTTTAACCTCACTGACTTGTTCTTTCCCTCTTTAACCTCACTGACTTATTATTTTCCTCTTTAACCTCACTGACTTGTTCTACTAACTTGTTCTTTCCCTCTTTAACGTCACTGACTTGTTCTTTCCCTCTTTAACCTCACTGACTTGTTCTTTCCCTCTTTAACGTCACTGACTTGTTCTACTGACTTGTTATTTCCCTCTTTAACCTCACTGACTTGTTCTTTCCCTCTTTAACCTCACTGACTTGTTCTTTCCCTCTTTAACCTCACTGACTTGTTCTTTCCCTCTTTAACGTCACTGACTTGTTCTTTCCCTCTTTAACCTCACTGACTTGTTCTTTCCCTCTTTAACCTCACTGACTTGTTCTTTCCCTCTTTAACGTCACTGACTTATTATTTTCCTCTTTAACCTCACTGACTTGTTCTTTCCCTCTTTAACCTCACTGACTTGTTCTTTCCCTCTTTAAACTCACTGACTTGTTCTTTTCCTCTTTAACCTCACTGACTTGTGCTACTGACTTGTTCTTTCCCTCTTTAACCTCACTGACTTGTTCTTTTCCTCTTTAACCTCACTGACTTGTTCTATTGACTTGTTCTTCCCTCTTTAACGTCACTGACTTGTTCTTTCCCTCTTTAACCTCACTGACTTGTTCTTTCCCTCTTTAACCTCACTGACTTGTTCTTTCCCTCTTTAACCTCACTGACTTGTTCTTTCCCTCTTTAACCTCACTGACTTGTTCTTTCCCTCTTTAACCTCACTGACTTGTTCTTTCCCTCTTTAACCTCACTGACTTGTTATTTTCCTCTTTAACCTCACTGACTTGTTCTACTGACTTGTTATTTCCCTCTTTAACCTCACTGATTTGTTCTTTCCCTCTTTAACCTCACTGACTTGTTCTTTTCCTCTTTAACCTCACTGACTTGTTCTTTTCCTTTTAAACCTCACTGACTTGTTCTTTCCTTCTTTAACCTCACTGACTTGTTCTTTCCCTCTTTAACCTCACTGACTTGTTCTTTTCCTCTTTAACCTCACTGACTTGTTCTATTGACTTGTTCTTCCCTCTTTAACGTCACTGACTTGTTCTTTCCCTCTTTAACGTCACTGACTTGTTCTTTCCCTCTTTAACCTCACTGACTTGTTCTTTCCCTCTTTAACGTCACTGACTTATTGTACTGACTTGTTCTTTCCCTCTTTAACGTCACTGACTTGTTCTTTCCCTCTTTAACCTCACTGACTTGTTCTTTCCCTCTTTAACCTCACTGACTTGTTCTTTCCCTCTTTAACGTCACTGACTTGTTATTTTCCTCTTTAACCTCACTGACTTGTTCTTTCCCTCTTTAACCTCACTGACTTGTTCTTTCCCTCTTTAAACTCACTGACTTGTTCTTTTCCTCTTTAACCTCACTGACTTGTGCTACTGACTTGTTCTTTCCCTCTTTAACCTCACTGACTTGTTCTATTGACTTGTTCTTCCCTCTTTAACGTCACTGACTTGTTCTTTCCCTCTTTAACCTCACTGACTTGTTCTTTCCCTCTTTAACCTCACTGACTTGTTCTTTCCCTCTTAAACCTCACTGACTTGTTCTTTCCCTCTTTAACCTCACTGACTTGTTCTTTCCCTCTTTAACCTCACTGACTTGTTCTTTCCCTCTTTAACCTCACTGACTTGTTATTTTCCTCTTTAACCTCACTGACTTGTTCTACTGACTTGTTATTTCCCTCTTTAACCTCACTGACTTGTTCTTTCCCTCTTTAACCTCACTGACTTGTTCTTTTCCTCTTTAACCTCACTGACTTGTTCTTTTCCTTTTAAACCTCACTGACTTGTTCTTTCCTTCTTTAACCTCACTGACTTGTTCTTTCCCTCTTTAACCTCACTGACTTGTTATTTTCCTCTTTAACCTCACTGACTTGTTCTATTGACTTGTTCTTCCCTCTTTAACGTCACTGACTTGTTCTTTCCCTCTTTAACCTCACTGACTTGTTCTTTCCCTCTTTAACCTCACTGACTTGATCTACTGACTTGTCCTTCCCTCTTTAACGTCACTGACTTGTTATTTTCCTCTTTAACATCACTGACTTGTTTTTCCCCTCTGTAACCTCACTGACTTGTTCTTTCCCTCTTTAACCTCACTGACTTGTTCTTTCCCTCTTTAACGTCACTGACTTGTTCTACTGACTTGTTATTTCCCTCTTTAACCTCACTGACTTGTTCTTTCCCTCTTTAACGTCACTGACTTGTTCTTTCCCTCTTAACGTCACTGACTTGTTCTTTCCCTCTTTAACCTCACTGACTTGTTCTTTCCCTCTTTAACCTCACTGACTTGTTCTTTCCCTCTTTAACCTCACTGACTTGTTCTTTTCCTCTTTAACCTCACTGACTTGTTATTTTCCTCTTTAACCTCCCTGACTTGTTCTTTCCCTCTTTAACCTCACTGACTTGTTCTTTCCCTCTTTAACCTCACTGACTTGTTCTTTCCCTCTTTAACCTCACTGACTTGTTCTATTGACTTGTTCTTCCCTCTTTAACATCACTGACTTGTTCTTTCCCTCTTTAACCTCACTGACTTGTTCTTTCCCTCTTTAACCTCACTGACTTGTTCTTTCCCTCTTAAACCTCACTGACTTGTTCTTTCCCTCTTTAACCTCACTGACTTGTTCTTTCCCTCTTTAACCTCACTGACTTGTTCTTTCCCTCTTTAACCTCACTGACTTGTTCTTTCCCTCTTTAACCTCACTGACTTGTTCTTTCCCTCTTTAACCTCACTGACTTGTTATTTTCCTCTTTAACCTCACTGACTTGTTCTACTGACTTGTTATTTCCCTCTTTAACCTCACTGACTTGTTCTTTCCCTCTTTAACCTCACTGACTTGTTCTTTCCCTCTTTAACCTCACTGACTTGTTCTATTGACTTGTTCTTCCCTCTTTAACGTCACTGACTTGTTCTTTCCCTCTTTAACCTCACTGACTTGTTCTTTCCCTCTTTAACCTCACTGACTTGTTCTTTCCCTCTTAAACCTCACTGACTTGTTCTTTCCCTCTTTAACCTCACTGACTTGTTCTTTCCCTCTTTAACCTCACTGACTTGTTCTTTCCCTCTTTAACCTCACTGACTTGTTATTTTCCTCTTTAACCTCACTGACTTGTTCTACTGACTTGTTATTTCCCTCTTTAACCTCACTGACTTGTTCTTTCCCTCTTTAACCTCACTGACTTGTTCTTTTCCTCTTTAACCTCACTGACTTGTTCTTTTCCTTTTAAACCTCACTGACTTGTTCTTTCCTTCTTTAACCTCACTGACTTGTTCTTTCCCTCTTTAACCTCACTGACTTGTTATTTTCCTCTTTAACCTCACTGACTTGTTCTATTGACTTGTTCTTCCCTCTTTAACGTCACTGACTTGTTCTTTCCCTCTTTAACCTCACTGACTTGTTCTTTCCCTCTTTAACCTCACTGACTTGATCTACTGACTTGTCCTTCCCTCTTTAACGTCACTGACTTGTTATTTTCCTCTTTAACATCACTGACTTGTTTTTCCCCTCTGTAACCTCACTGACTTGTTCTTTCCCTCTTTAACCTCACTGACTTGTTCTTTCCCTCTTTAACGTCACTGACTTGTTCTACTGACTTGTTATTTCCCTCTTTAACCTCACTGACTTGTTCTTTCCCTCTTTAACGTCACTGACTTGTTCTTTCCCTCTTAACGTCACTGACTTGTTCTTTCCCTCTTTAACCTCACTGACTTGTTCTTTCCCTCTTTAACCTCACTGACTTGTTCTTTCCCTCTTTAACCTCACTGACTTGTTCTTTTCCTCTTTAACCTCACTGACTTGTTATTTTCCTCTTTAACCTCCCTGACTTGTTCTTTCCCTCTTTAACCTCACTGACTTGTTCTTTCCCTCTTTAACCTCACTGACTTGTTCTTTCCCTCTTTAACCTCACTGACTTGTTCTATTGACTTGTTCTTCCCTCTTTAACATCACTGACTTGTTCTTTCCCTCTTTAACCTCACTGACTTGTTCTTTCCCTCTTTAACCTCACTGACTTGTTCTTTCCCTCTTAAACCTCACTGACTTGTTCTTTCCCTCTTTAACCTCACTGACTTGTTCTTTCCCTCTTTAACCTCACTGACTTGTTCTTTCCCTCTTTAACCTCACTGACTTGTTATTTTCCTCTTTAACCTCACTGACTTGTTCTACTGACTTGTTATTTCCCTCTTTAACCTCACTGACTTGTTCTTTCCCTCTTTAACCTCACTGACTTGTTCTTTTCCTCTTTAACCTCACTGACTTGTTCTTTTCCTTTTAAACCTCACTGACTTGTTCTTTCCTTCTTTAACCTCACTGACTTGTTCTTTCCCTCTTTAACCTCACTGACTTGTTATTTTCCTCTTTAACCTCACTGACTTGTTCTATTGACTTGTTCTTCCCTCTTTAACGTCACTGACTTGTTCTTTCCCTCTTTAACCTCACTGACTTGTTCTTTCCCTCTTTAACCTCACTGACTTGATCTACTGACTTGTCCTTCCCTCTTTAACGTCACTGACTTGTTATTTTCCTCTTTAACATCACTGACTTGTTTTTCCCCTCTGTAACCTCACTGACTTGTTCTTTCCCTCTTTAACCTCACTGACTTGTTCTTTCCCTCTTTAACGTCACTGACTTGTTCTACTGACTTGTTATTTCCCTCTTTAACCTCACTGACTTGTTCTTTCCCTCTTTAACGTCACTGACTTGTTCTTTCCCTCTTAACGTCACTGACTTGTTCTTTCCCTCTTTAACCTCACTGACTTGTTCTTTCCCTCTTTAACCTCACTGACTTGTTCTTTCCCTCTTTAACCTCACTGACTTGTTCTTTTCCTCTTTAACCTCACTGACTTGTTATTTTCCTCTTTAACCTCCCTGACTTGTTCTTTCCCTCTTTAACCTCACTGACTTGTTCTTTCCCTCTTTAACCTCACTGACTTGTTCTTTCCCTCTTTAACCTCACTGACTTGTTCTATTGACTTGTTCTTCCCTCTTTAACATCACTGACTTGTTCTTTCCCTCTTTAACCTCACTGACTTGTTCTTTCCCTCTTTAACCTCACTGACTTGTTCTTTCCCTCTTTAACCTCACTGACTTGTTCTTTCCCTCTTTAACCTCACTGACTTGTTCTTTCCCTCTTTAACCTCACTGACTTATTATTTTCCTCTTTAACCTCACTGACTTGTTCTACTAACTTGTTCTTTCCCTCTTTAACGTCACTGACTTGTTCTTTCCCTCTTTAACCTCACTGACTTGTTCTTTCCCTCTTTAACGTCACTGACTTATTGTACTGACTTGTTCTTTCCCTCTTTAACGTCACTGACTTGTTCTTTCCCTCTTTAACCTCACTGACTTGTTCTTTCCCTCTTTAACCTCACTGACTTGTTCTTTCCCTCTTTAACGTCACTGACTTGTTATTTTCCTCTTTAACCTCACTGACTTGTTCTTTCCTTCTTTAACCTCACTGACTTGTTCTTTCCCTCTTTAAACTCACTGACTTGTTCTTTTCCTCTTTAACCTCACTGACTTGTGCTACTGACTTGTTCTTTCCCTCTTTAACCTCACTGACTTGTTCTTTTCCTCTTTAACCTCACTGACTTGTTCTATTGACTTGTTCTTCCCTCTTTAATGTCACTGACTTGTTCTTTCCCTCTTTAACCTCACTGACTTGTTCTTTCCCTCTTTAACCTCACTGACTTGTTCTTTCCCTCTTTAACCTCACTGACTTGTTCTTTCCCTCTTTAACCTCACTGACTTGTTCTTTCCCTCTTTAACCTCACTGACGTGTTCTTTCCCTCTTTAACCTCACTGACTTGTTCTTTCCCTCTTTAACCTCACTGACTTGTTATTTTCCTCTTTAACCTCACTGACTTGTTCTACTGACTTGTTCTTTCCCTCTTTAACCTCACTGACTTGTTATTTTCCTCTTTAACATCACTGACTTGTTCTTTCCCTCTTTAACCTCACTGACTTGTTCTTTCCCTCTTTAACCTCACTGACTTGTTCTTTCCCTCTTTAACCTCACTGACTTGTTCTTTCCCTCTTTAACCTCACTGACTTGTTCTTTCCCTCTTTAACCTCACTGACTTGTTATTTTCCTCTTTAACCTCACTGACTTGTTCTACTGACTTGTTCTTCCCTCTTTAACGTCACTGACTTGTTCTTTCCCTCTTTAACCTCACTGACTTGTTCTATTGACTTGTTCTTCCCTCTTTAACCTCACTGACTTGTTCTTTCCCTCTTTAACCTCACTGACTTGTTCTTTCCCTCTTTAACCTCACTGACTTGTTCTTTTCCTCTTTAACCTCACTGACTTGTTCTTTCCCTCTTAACGTCACTGACTTGTTCTTTCCCTCTTTAACCTCACTGACTTGTTCTTTCCCTCTTTAACGTCACTGACTTATTGTACTGACTTGTTCTTTCCCCTGTTTAACGTCACTGACTTGTTCTTTCCCTCTTTAACCTCACTGACTTGTTCTTTCCCTCTTTAACCTCACTGACTTGTTCTTTCCCTCTTTAACCTCACTGACTTGTTCTTTCCTTCTTTAACCTCACTGACTTGTTCTATTGACTTGTTCTTCCCTCTTTAACCTCACTGACTTGTTCTTTCCCTCTTTAACCTCACTGACTTGTTCTTTCCCTCTTTAACCTCACTGACTTGTTCTTTTCCTCTTTAACCTCACTGACTTGTTCTTTCCCCTGTTTAACGTCACTGACTTGTTCTTTCCCTCTTTAACCTCACTGACTTGTTCTTTCCCTCTTTAACCTCACTGACTTGTTCTTTCCCTCTTTAACCTCACTGACTTGTTCTTTCCCTCTTTAACCTCACTGACTTGTTCTTTCCCTCTTTAACCTCACTGACTTATTATTTTCCTCTTTAAACTCACTGACTTGTTCTACTAACTTGTTCTTTCCCTCTTTAACGTCACTGACTTGTTCTTTCCCTCTTTAACCTCACTGACTTGTTCTTTCCCTCTTTAACGTCACTGACTTATTGTACTGACTTGTTCTTTCCCTCTTTAACGTCACTGACTTGTTCTTTCCCTCTTTAACCTCACTGACTTGTTCTTTCCCTCTTTAACCTCACTGACTTGTTCTTTCCCTCTTTAACGTCACTGACTTGTTATTTTCCTCTTTAACCTCACTGACTTGTTCTTTCCTTCTTTAACCTCACTGACTTGTTCTTTCCCTCTTTAAACTCACTGACTTGTTCTTTTCCTCTTTAACCTCACTGACTTGTGCTACTGACTTGTTCTTTCCCTCTTTAACCTCACTGACTTGTTATTTTCCTCTTTAACCTCACTGACTTGTTCTATTGACTTGTTCTTCCCTCTTTAATGTCACTGACTTGTTCTTTCCCTCTTTAACCTCACTGACTTGTTATTTCCCTCTTTAACCTCACTGACTTGTTCTTTCCCTCTTTAACCTCACTGACTTGTTCTTTCCCTCTTTAACCTCACTGACTTGTTCTTTCCCTCTTTAACCTCACTGACTTGTTCTTTCCCTCTTTAACCTCACTGACTTGTTCTTTCCCTCTTTAACCTCACTGACTTGTTATTTTCCTCTTTAACCTCACTGACTTGTTCTACTGACTTGTTCTTTCCCTCTTTAACCTCACTGACTTGTTATTTTCCTCTTTAACATCACTGACTTGTTCTTTCCCTCTTTAACCTCACTGACTTGTTCTTTCCCTCTTTAACCTCACTGACTTGTTCTTTCCCTCTTTAACCTCACTGACTTGTTCTTTCCCTCTTTAACCTCACTGACTTGTTCTTTCCCTCTTTAACCTCACTGACTTGTTATTTTCCTCTTTAACCTCACTGACTTGTTCTACTGACTTGTTCTTCCCTCTTTAACGTCACTGACTTGTTCTTTCCCTCTTTAACCTCACTGACTTGTTCTTTCCCTCTTTAACGTCACTGACTTATTGTACTGACTTGTTCTTTCCCCTGTTTAA
This sequence comes from Oncorhynchus mykiss, assembly GCF_013265735.2. Taxonomy (NCBI): domain Eukaryota; kingdom Metazoa; phylum Chordata; class Actinopteri; order Salmoniformes; family Salmonidae; genus Oncorhynchus; species Oncorhynchus mykiss. The sequence continues at coordinate 54,507,280 of NC_048579.1, read as the reverse complement.
CGTCACTGACTTGTTCTTTCCCTCTTTAACCTCACTGACTTGTTCTTTCCCTCTTTAACCTCACTGACTTGTTCTTTCCCTCTTTAACCTCACTGACTTGTTCTTTCCTTCTTTAACCTCACTGACTTGTTCTATTGACTTGTTCTTCCCTCTTTAACCTCACTGACTTGTTCTTTCCCTCTTTAACCTCACTGACTTGTTCTTTCCCTCTTTAACCTCACTGACTTGTTCTTTCCCTCTTTAACCTCACTGACTTGTTCTTTCCCTCTTTAACCTCACTGACTTGTTCTTTCCCTCTTTAACCTCACTGACTTGTTCTTTCCCTCTTTAACCTCACTGACTTGTTCTTTCCCTCTTTAACCTCACTGACTTATTGTACTGACTTGTTCTTTCCCTCTTTAACGTCACTGACTTGTTCTTTCCCTCTTTAACCTCACTGACTTGTTCTTTCCCTCTTTAACCTCACTGACTTGTTCTTTCCCTCTTTAACGTCACTGACTTGTTATTTTCCTCTTTAACCTCACTGACTTGTTCTTTCCCTCTTTAACCTCACTGACTTGTTCTTTCCCTCTTTAAACTCACTGACTTGTTCTTTTCCTCTTTAACCTCACTGACTTGTGCTATTGACTTGTTCTTTCCCTCTTTAACCTCACTGACTTGTTCTTTTCCTCTTTAACCTCACTGACTTGTTCTATTGACTTGTTCTTCCCTCTTTAACGTCACTGACTTGTTCTTTCCCTCTTTAACCGCACTGACTTGTTCTTTCCCTCTTTATTCTCACTGACTTGTTCTTTCCCTCTTTAACCTCACTGACTTGTTCTTTCCCTCTTTAAACTCACTGACTTGTTCTTTTCCTCTTTAACCTCACTGACTTGTGCTACTGACTTGTTCTTTCCCTCTTTAACCTCACTGACTTGTTCTTTTCCTCTTTAACCTCACTGACTTGTTCTATTGACTTGTTCTTCCCTCTTTAACGTCACTGACTTGTTCTTTCCCTCTTTAACCTCACTGACTTGTTCTTTCCCTCTTTAATCTCACTGACTTGTTCTTTCCCTCTTTAACCTCACTGACTTGTTCTTTCCCTCTTTAACCTCACTGACTTGTTCTTTCCCTCTTTAACCTCACTGACTTGTTCTTTCCCTCTTTAACCTCACTGACTTGTTCTTTCCCTCTTTAACCTCACTGACTTGTTATTTTCCTCTTTAACCTCACTGACTTGTTCTACTGACTTGTTCTTTCCCTCTTTAACCTCACAGACTTGTTCTTTTCCTCTTTAACCTCACTGACTTGTTCTTCCCTCTTTAACGTCACTGACTTGTTCTTTCCCTCTTTAACCTCACTGACTTGTTCTTTCCCTCTTTAACCTCACTGACTTGTTCTTTCCCTCTTTAACCTCACTGACTTGTTCTTTCCCTCTTTAACCTCACTGACTTGTTATTTTCCTCTTTAACCTCACTGACTTGTTCTACTGACTTGTTCTTTCCCTCTTTAACCTCACTGACTTGTTATTTTCCTCTTTAACATCACTGACTCGTTCTTTCCCTCTTTAACCTCACTGACTTGTTCTTTCCCTCTTTAACCTCACTGACTTGTTCTTTCCCTCTTTAACCTCACTGACTTGTTCTTTCCCTCTTTAACCTCACTGACTTGTTCTTTCCCTCTTTAACCTCACTGACTTGTTATTTTACTCTTTAACCTCACTAAATTGTTCTACTGACTTGTTCTTCCCTCTTTAACGTCACTGACTTGTTCTTTCCCTCTTTAACCTCACTGACTTGTTCTTTCCCTCTTTAACGTCACTGACTTATTGTACTGACTTGTTCTTTCCCTCTTTAACGTCACTGACTTGTTCTTTCCCTCTTTAACCTCACTGACTTGTTCTTTCCCTCTTTAACCTCACTGACTTGTTCTTTCCCTCTTTAACCTCACTGACTTGTTCTTTCCTTCTTTAACCTCACTGACTTGTTCTATTGACTTGTTCTTCCCTCTTTAACGTCACTGACTTGTTCTTTCCCTCTTTAACCTCACTGACTTGGTCTTTCCCTCTTTAACCTCACTGACTTGTTCTTTCCCTCTTTAACCTCACTGACTTGTTCTTTCCCTCTTTAACCTCACTGACTTGTTCTTTCCCTCTTTAACCTCACTGACTTATTATTTTCCTCTTTAACCTCACTGACTTGTTATACTGACTTGTTCTTCCCTCTTTAACCTCACTGACTTGTTCTTTCCCCTCTGTAACCTCACTGACTTGTTCTGTCCCTCTTTAACCTCACTGACTTGTTCTTTCCCTCTTTAACGTCACTGACTTGTTCTACTGACTTGTTATTTCCCTCTTTAACCTCACTGACTTGTTCTTTCCCTCTTTAACGTCACTGACTTGTTCTTTCCCTCTTAACGTCACTGACTTGTTCTTTCCCTCTTTAACCTCACTGACTTGTTCTTTCCCTCTTTAACCTCACTGACTTGTTCTATTGACTTGTTCTTCCCTCTTTAACGTCACTGACTTGTTCTTTCCCTCTTTAACCTCACTGACTTGTTCTTTCCCTCTTTAACCTCACTGACTTGTTCTTTCCCTCTTTAACCTCACTGACTGGATCTACTGACTTGTTCTTCCCTCTTTAACGTCACTGACTTGTTATTTTCCTCTTTAACATCACTGACTTGTTTTTCCCCTCTGTAACCTCACTGACTTGTTTTTCCCCTCTGTAACCTCACTGACTTGTTCTTTCCCTCTTTAACCTCACTGACTTGTTCTTTCCCTCTTTAACGTCACTGACTTGTTCTACTGACTTGTTATTTCCCTCTTTAACCTCACTGACTTGTTCTTTCCCTCTTTAACGTCACTGACTTGTTCTTTCCCTCTTAACGTCACTGACTTGTTCTTTCCCTCTTTAACGTCACTGACTTGTTCTTTCCCTCTTTAACGTCACTGACTTGTTCTTTCCCTCTTTAACCGCACTGACTTGTTCTTTCCCTCTTTATTCTCACTGACTTGTTCTTTCCCTCTTTAACCTCACTGACTTGTTCTTTCCCTCTTTAAACTCACTGACTTGTTCTTTTCCTCTTTAACCTCACTGACTTGTGCTACTGACTTGTTCTTTCCCTCTTTAACCTCACTGACTTGTTCTTTTCCTCTTTAACCTCACTGACTTGTTCTATTGACTTGTTCTTCCCTCTTTAACGTCACTGACTTGTTCTTTCCCTCTTTAACCTCACTGACTTGTTCTTTCCCTCTTTAATCTCACTGACTTGTTCTTTCCCTCTTTAACCTCACTGACTTGTTCTTTCCCTCTTTAACCTCACTGACTTGTTCTTTCCCTCTTTAACCTCACTGACTTGTTCTTTCCCTCTTTAACCTCACTGACTTGTTCTTTCCCTCTTTAACCTCACTGACTTGTTATTTTCCTCTTTAACCTCACTGACTTGTTCTACTGACTTGTTCTTTCCCTCTTTAACCTCACAGACTTGTTCTTTTCCTCTTTAACCTCACTGACTTGTTCTTCCCTCTTTAACGTCACTGACTTGTTCTTTCCCTCTTTAACCTCACTGACTTGTTCTTTCCCTCTTTAACCTCACTGACTTGTTCTTTCCCTCTTTAACCTCACTGACTTGTTCTTTCCCTCTTTAACCTCACTGACTTGTTATTTTCCTCTTTAACCTCACTGACTTGTTCTACTGACTTGTTCTTTCCCTCTTTAACCTCACTGACTTGTTATTTTCCTCTTTAACATCACTGACTCGTTCTTTCCCTCTTTAACCTCACTGACTTGTTCTTTCCCTCTTTAACCTCACTGACTTGTTCTTTCCCTCTTTAACCTCACTGACTTGTTCTTTCCCTCTTTAACCTCACTGACTTGTTCTTTCCCTCTTTAACCTCACTGACTTGTTATTTTACTCTTTAACCTCACTAAATTGTTCTACTGACTTGTTCTTCCCTCTTTAACGTCACTGACTTGTTCTTTCCCTCTTTAACCTCACTGACTTGTTCTTTCCCTCTTTAACGTCACTGACTTATTGTACTGACTTGTTCTTTCCCTCTTTAACGTCACTGACTTGTTCTTTCCCTCTTTAACCTCACTGACTTGTTCTTTCCCTCTTTAACCTCACTGACTTGTTCTTTCCCTCTTTAACCTCACTGACTTGTTCTTTCCTTCTTTAACCTCACTGACTTGTTCTATTGACTTGTTCTTCCCTCTTTAACGTCACTGACTTGTTCTTTCCCTCTTTAACCTCACTGACTTGGTCTTTCCCTCTTTAACCTCACTGACTTGTTCTTTCCCTCTTTAACCTCACTGACTTGTTCTTTCCCTCTTTAACCTCACTGACTTGTTCTTTCCCTCTTTAACCTCACTGACTTATTATTTTCCTCTTTAACCTCACTGACTTGTTATACTGACTTGTTCTTCCCTCTTTAACCTCACTGACTTGTTCTTTCCCCTCTGTAACCTCACTGACTTGTTCTGTCCCTCTTTAACCTCACTGACTTGTTCTTTCCCTCTTTAACGTCACTGACTTGTTCTACTGACTTGTTATTTCCCTCTTTAACCTCACTGACTTGTTCTTTCCCTCTTTAACGTCACTGACTTGTTCTTTCCCTCTTAACGTCACTGACTTGTTCTTTCCCTCTTTAACCTCACTGACTTGTTCTTTCCCTCTTTAACCTCACTGACTTGTTCTGTCCCTCTTTAACCTCACTGACTTGTTCTTTCCCTCTTTAACGTCACTGACTTGTTCTACTGACTTGTTATTTCCCTCTTTAACCTCACTGACTTGTTCTTTCCCTCTTTAACGTCACTGACTTGTTCTTTCCCTCTTAACGTCACTGACTTGTTCTTTCCCTCTTTAACCTCACTGACTTGTTCTTTCCCTCTTTAACCTCACTGACTTGTTCTATTGACTTGTTCTTCCCTCTTTAACGTCACTGACTTGTTCTTTCCCTCTTTAACCTCACTGACTTGTTCTTTCCCTCTTTAACCTCACTGACTTGTTCTTTCCCTCTTTAACCTCACTGACTGGATCTACTGACTTGTTCTTCCCTCTTTAACGTCACTGACTTGTTATTTTCCTCTTTAACATCACTGACTTGTTTTTCCCCTCTGTAACCTCACTGACTTGTTTTTCCCCTCTGTAACCTCACTGACTTGTTCTTTCCCTCTTTAACCTCACTGACTTGTTCTTTCCCTCTTTAACGTCACTGACTTGTTCTACTGACTTGTTATTTCCCTCTTTAACCTCACTGACTTGTTCTTTCCCTCTTTAACGTCACTGACTTGTTCTTTCCCTCTTAACGTCACTGACTTGTTCTTTCCCTCTTTAACCTCACTGACTTGTTCTTTCCCTCTTTAACCTCACTGACTTGTTCTTTCCCTCTTTAACCTCACTGACTTGTTCTTTTCCTCTTTAACCTCACTGACTTGTTCTTTCCCTCTTTAACATCACTGACTTGTTATTTTCCTCTTTAACCTCCCTGACTTGTTCTTTCCCTCTTTAACCTCACTGACTTGTTCTTTCCCTCTTTAACCTCACTGACTTGTTCTTTCCCTCTTTAACCTCACTGACTTGTTCTATTGACTTGTTCTTCCATCTTTAACATCAATGACTTGTTCTTTCCCTCTTTAACCTCACTGACTTGTTCTTTCCCTCTTTAACCTCACTGACTTGTTCTTTCCCTCTTTAACCTCACTGACTTGTTCTTTCCCTCTTTAACCTCACTGACTTGTTCTTTCCCTCTTTAACCTCACTGACTTATTATTTTCCTCTTTAACCTCACTGACTTGTTCTACTGACTTGTTCTTCCCTCTTTAACGTCACTGACTTGTTCTTTCCCTCTTTAACCTCACTGACTTGTTCTTTCCCTCTTTAACGTCACTGACTTGTTCTTTCCCTCTTTAACCTCATTGACTTGTTCTTTCCCTCTTTAACCTCACTGACTTGTTCTTTCCCTCTTTAACGTCACTGACTTGTTATTTTCCTCTTTAACCTCACTGACTTGTTCTTTCCCTCTTTAACCTCACTGACTTGTTCTTTCCCTCTTTAACCTCACTGACTTGTTATTTTCCTCTTTAACCTCACTGACTTGTTCTACTGACTTGTTCTTCCCTCTTTAACGTCACTGACTTGTTCTTTCCCTCTTTAACCTCACTGACTTGTTCTTTCCCTCTTTAACGTCACTGACTTATTGTACTGACTTGTTCTTTCCCTCTTTAACGTCACTGACTTGTTCTTTTCCTCTTTAACGTCACTGACTTGTTCTTTTCCTCTTTAACCTCACTGACTTGTTCTTTCCCTCTTTAACCTCACTGACTTGTATTTTCCCTCTTGTTATTTAGCTCTTTCTCCTCTTCCTCTCCGACTCAGCATTGTCAGTCTCCTCCTGCTATTACTTTGATCTCTTTCTCTCCCATTCTCATTCTCTTCTCCTTAATGTGTATGTGTGTGTGTGTGTGTGTGTGTGTGTGTGTGTGTGTGTGTGTGTGTGTGTGTTAAATCGCGTTCCCAGGGAGTGCAAGGAGAGCTAGGAGTGGTCCTTATGATGGCATAAATAGGAAGATTCAGAGCTTGCCCCTGGGAGAGTAAATCTCAGTTAGTTCACGCCACCCACCACACCTTACTGTACTGTAGCACCGCAACGCTATGATACGCTAGCACCAGGCAGGAGATCTTGTGTGTAAATCTTAGAAATATGGGCCATCCTACCAACTAGTGGAGCACACTATCACACACAATCACTGCAGCTATGCAATAGATCATTGGAGCGGACATTGAATATGATCAGCTTAACCCTGTGGCGTTCCACTTCTAGTCATTAGACTATATTATATTATTGACTGTAGAAAATGAGGTGTGTGAAATTCTCCTTTAGTGTTCACTCATATCACTGCGTGCTCAGCAGGAGAGGAAGAGAAGATGCTTTGATAGAGGTATACAGTACATACAGCATGTGGACTATCATCAAGAGACTGGTTTCCTACCTACTGCACATTCACACCTGCTGGGTACGGTATGCAATGTCTATCCTACAATTGACAGCACAAACTGAGTGTCTAGCTGACTGCGTGACTGGAGTCTCCCTGTCTGACTGAGCGAAACACATTGGTGAATGACATTATTCCGAAGCCATTGCAAAGGTACTACACTAGGTAAAGTAAATCCTAGCTTGCCCATGTGTCTCTCTATATGTATCTCCCCCTCTCCCTCGTTCTCTGCCATGAATGTGTGGGCATACAGAGAGATAATCCAGGACCAGGAACTGGAGATGCTCTGATACCAGCACGTCATTTAAAACAGACCCTACCACACATCAAAGCTAACCTCTCCAGCCCGCTTATAGTGTTTGATTGGAGGATCGTTCATGGGTGCCGGCGAATCGCATCAGGCCGTTGTAGAGAGCAAGGAGGGGCTCAGTTAAGCAGACAGACGTTAATCCGGAGCTGGTGGATGCGGGTCGTCTTTAAATCCCTCTCTTCCGATGCTTGAGGGCTAATTTCCACAAAAGGGTGACAGGGTTAGGGCAAGAGGATTTGATTGGGGAATGTGTGTGTTTAATAAGACTCTCAGGGTATCCCTATAGCATCCCTTTATCTCCTCTGTTTCTACCCTGTGGTTAATAAGACTCTCAGGGTATCTCCATAGCATCCCCTTCTCTCCTCTGTTTCTACCCTGTGTTTAATAAGACTCTCAGGGTATCTCCATAGCATCCCCTTCTCTCCTCTGTTTCTACCCTGTGTTTAATAAGACTCTCAGGGTATCTCCATAGCATCCCCTTCTCTACTCTGATTCTACCCTGTGTTTAATAAGACTCAGGGTATCTCCATAGCATCCCCTTCTCTCCTCTGTTTCTACCCTGTGTTTAATAAGACTCGCAGGGTATCCTCATAGCATCTCCTTCTCTCCTCTGTTTCTACCCTGTGTTTAATAAGACTCTCAGGGTATCTCCATAGCATCCACTCATCTCCTCTGTTTCTACCCTGTGTTTAATAGGACTCTCTCAGGGTATCCCCATAGCATCCCCTCCACTCCTCTGTTTCTACCCTGTGTTTAATAAGACTCTCAGGGTATCTCCATAGCATCCACTCATCTCCTCTGTTTCTACCATGTGTTTAATAGGACTCTCAGGGTATCTCCATAGCATCCACTCATCTCCTCTGTTATTACCCTGTGTTTAATAAGACTCTCAGGGTATCTCAACTGCATCCACTCATCTCCTCTGTTTCTACCCTGTGTTTAATAAGACTCTCAGGGTATCTCCATAGCATCCACTCATCTTCTCTGTTTCTACCCTGTGTTTAATAAGACTCTCAGGGTATCTCCATAGCATCCACTCATCTCCTCTGTTTCTACCCTGTGTTTAATAAGACTCTCAGGTTATCTCCATAGCATCCCTTTATCTTCTCTGTTTCTACCCTGTTTAATAAGACTCTCAAAGTCACGTGTGCTCCCTCTCCGTCACCAGGCTGCGCGTTATGTCGCACACCTGTCACCAGCGTTAGGCGCATTATGACACTCACCTGGACTCATCACCTCCTTGATTACCTGTCCTATATATGTCACTCCCTTTGGTTTCTTCCCCAGTCGTCATTGTTTCTGTTCCTGTTCCATGTCGGTGCGCTGCTTGTGTTACGTGTTTGTTTAATTTATTAATTAAATGTATTCACTCCCTGAACTTGCTTCTCGACTCTTAGCGTACATCGTTACACTCAGGGTATCCCCATAGCATCCCCTCCTCTCCTCTGTTTCTACCCATTGTTTAATAGGATTCTCTCAGGGTATCCTCATAGCATCCCCTCCTCTCCTCTGTTTCTACCCATTGTTTAATAGGATTCTCTCAGGGTATCCCCATAGCATCCCTTCCTCTCCTCTGTTTCTAACCTGTGTTTCATAGGACTCTCTCAGGGTATCCACATAGCATCCCCTCCTCTCCTCTGTTTCTACCCTGTGTTTAATACGACTCTCTCAGGGTATCCCCATAGCCTCCACTCCTCTGTTTCTACCCTGGGTTTAATAGGACTCTCTCAGGGTATCCCCATAGCATCCCCTCCACTCCTCTGTTTCTACCCTGTGTTTAATAGGACTCTCTCAGGGTATCCCCATAGCATCCCCTCCACTCCTCTGTTTCTACCCTGTGTTTAATAGGACTCTCTCAGGGTATCCCCATAGCCTCCACTCCTCTGTTTCTAGCCTGTGTTTAATAGGACTCTCTCAGGGTATCCCCATAGCATCCCCTCCACTCCTCTGTTTCTACCCTGTGTTTAATAATAATCTCAGGGTATCCCCATAGCATCCCCTTCTCTCCTCTGTTTCTACCCTGTGTTTAATAAGACTCTCAAGGTATCTCCATAGCATCCCCTCATCTCCTCTGTTTCTACCCTGTGTCTAATAAGACTCTCAGGGTATCACCATAGCATCCCCTCATCTCCTCTGTTTCTACCCTGTGTCTAATAAGACTCTCAGGGTATCTCCATAGCATCCCTTTATCTTCTCTGTTTCTACCCTGTGTTTAATAAGACTCTCAGGGTATCCTCATAGCATCCCCTTCTCTCCTCTGTTTCTACCCTGTGTTTCATAGGACTCTCTCAGGGTATCCCCATATTCTCCTCTCCTCTGTTTATACCCTGTGTTTAATAGGACTCTCTCAGGGTATCCCCATAGCCTCATCTCTCCTGTTTCTACACTGTGTTTAATAGGACTCTCTCAGGGTATCCCCATAGCCTCCTCTCTCCTGTTTCTACCCTGCGTTTCATAGGACTCTCTCAGGGTATCCCCATAGCATCCCCTCCTCTCCTCTGTTTCTACCCTGTGTTTCATAGGACTCTCTCAGGGTATCCCCATAGCATCCCCTCCTCTCCTCTGTTTCTACCCTGTGTTTCATAGGAATCTCAGGTTATCCCCATAGCATCCCCTCCTCTCCTCTGTTTCTACCCTGTGTTTAATATGACTCTCAGGGTATTCCCATAGCATACCCTCCTCTCCTCTGTTTCTACCCTGTGTTTAATACGACTCTCAGTGTGTCCCCATAGCATCCCCTCCTCTGTTTTCTACTCTGTCAGTACTCTAACTCTCTGTCTCTGGTCTCTCTCTGGTTCTGTCTGGTTGAGTCAGGTCGTATTGTTCACAGACAGTTAAACACGTCATACACTCTGGCTATTAACCTGGGATCCATATACATGAGAGATTAAGAGAATCGTTCAAGTGTCTGCTATTTTCATTTTATCTATGCTTTCTCTTCTAATCTCGCTAACCCCTTGGGTGGAGTACCTCACACACACACACACACGCATACACGCACACACGCGCACACGCGCACACGCGCACACACGCACACACGCACACACACACACACACACACACACACACACACACACACACACACACCCACACACACACACACACACGTACATACACACATACACACACACAGTTCCTCCTGAGAGACATTACAATGGTTCACCCAAGTACCATAATAAAATAGGCAGTTAAGCCATCGTGACAATGAGAGAACTCAGAAATGATGATGATGAGAGGAAAGAAAGAGAGTCAAATGAAGACAGTCAAAAGATAGAAACGTTTCTGTCATGTGACACGGTCTATGACACATGTGTATGAAGCTGTCTCGATGAGACTGCGATGGTCACAAATGTAATGAATTTGATTATTCCTTTGTCTTGGCAGATAGAGACAGTGAGATGTCTTGCTCCCAGACAAATTAAAGAAATTCTTTGCTCGCTTTGAGGAAAATACAGGGCCACTGACATGCCCCGCTACCAAAGCCTGTGGGCTCTCCTTCTCCGTGGCCAACGTGTAAAACATTCAAACGTGTTAACCCTTGCATGTCTGCCAGCCCAGACGGCATCCCTAGCCGCGTCCTCAGAGCATGCGCAGACCAGCTGGCTGGTGTGTTTACGGACATATTCAATCAATCCCTATCCCAGTCTGCTGTTCCCACATGCTTCAAGATGGCCAACATTGTTCCTGTTCCCAAGAAAGCTAAGGTAACTGAACTAAATGACTATCGCCCCGTAGCACTCAATTCTGTTATCATGAAGTGCTTTGAGAGACAAGTCAAGGATCATATCACCTCCACCCTACCTGATACCCTAGACCCACTCCAATTTGTTTACCCCCCAATAGGTCCACAGACAACGCAATCGCCATCACACTGCACACTGCCCTATCACATCTGGACAAGAGGAATACCTATGTAAGAATGCTGTTCATTGACTACAGCTCAGCATTTAACACCACTGTACCCTCCAAACTCGTCATTAAGCTCAAGACCCTGTGTCTCGACCCCGTCCTGTGCAACTGGGTCCTGGACTTTCTGACGGGCTGTCCCCAGGTCGGGAAGGTAGGAAACAACATCTCCACCCCGCTGATCCTCAACACTGGGGGCCCACAAGGGTGCGTTCTCAGCCCTCTCCTGTGCTCCCTGTTCACCCATGACTGTGTGGCCATGCACTCCTCCAACTTAATCATCAAGTTTGCAGACGACACTACAGTGGTAGGCAACAACGACGAGACGGCCTACAGGGAGGAGGTGAGGGCCCTCAGAGTGTGGTGTCAGGAAAATAACCTCACACTCAACGTCATCAAAACAAAGGAGATGATACGTGGACTTCAGGAAACAGCAGAGGGGGCACCTCCCCATCCACATCGACTGGACAGCAGTGGAGAAGGTGTAAAGTTTTAAGTTCCTCGTCTTACACATCACGGACAAACTGAAATGGTCCACCCACACAGACAGCATGGTGAAAAAGGAGCAACAGCGCCTCTTCAACCTCAGGAGGCTGAAGTAATTTGGCTTGTCACCTAATACACTCACAAACTTTTACAGATGCACAATCGAGAGCATCCTGTAAGGCTGTATCACCACCTGGTACGGCAACTGCTCTGCCCACAACCGCAAGACTCTCCAGAGGGTAGTGCGGTCTGCACAACACATCACCAGGGGCAAATTACCTGCCCTCAAGGACACCTACAGCATCCGATGTCACAGGAAGGCCAAAAGGATTATTAAGGACAAAAAACACTGCCTGTTCACCCTGCTAACATCCAGAAGGCGAGGTCAGTACAGGTGCATCAAAGCTGGGACCAAGAGAATGAAAAACAGCTTCTATCTCAAGGCCATCAGACTGTTAAACAGCCATCACTAACATGGAGAGGCTGCTGTGAACATACAGACTCAAATCTCTGGCCACTTTAATAAATAGAGTTAATAAAGGTATCACTAGTCACTTTAAATAATGCCACTTTAATAATGTTTACATATCCTACATTACTGCAACTTGCCTATGCCGCATGGCCATCGCTCATCCATATATTTTTATGTACATATTCTTATTCATTTCTTTACATTTGCGTGTATAAAGTAGTCATAGTGAATTTATTAGATTACTTGTTAGAAATTACTGCACTGCCGGAACTAGAAGCACAAGCATTTCGCTACACTCGCATTAACATCTGCTAACCATGTGTATGTGACCAAAATAATTGGATTTGATTTGAGAGGAGAGAAAGAACGAGGGAGCGTAGTGACATCACCCTGTCCATCCCAAGGGAGAATCGGACTAACGAATTGTCTGAGCGTCCGAGCGCCGGACGAACGGCAGATTTAAAAGAGAGATGGAGAGAGAGCTCATTTCTCTTCCCTCTACCTCCATGCCCCACAGTCAGATCTATTTTATCTGTGTGTCCCAGAACAAGTTTTCTAATCAAGCTATAAGCTCTGTTGTGGATGTTAGAGAGCACACACACACATACAATAAGATTCTTACTCACACAATGTACATCTCTGCATAGCCGCCTTGACACTGACTCCTCCTCTTCTGTCTTGTCCTCTCTAGACTCAGGCTGTTGAAACCTCTACATATCAGTGTCCCCCCTCTCGGGACGCTTGCGCTAACGTAGGCTAATGTTATTAGCATGAGATTGTAAGTAACAAGAACATTTCCCAGGACATAGACATATCTGTTATGGGCAGAAAGCTTAAATTCTTGTTAATCTAACTGCACTGTCCAATTTACAGTAGCTATTACAGTGAAATAATACCATGCTATTGCTTGAGGAGAGTGCAGAATTATGAATTTGAAAATGCATTAATAAACCAGTTAGACGCATTCGGGCAGTCTTGATACAATACTTTGAACAGACATACAATGGTTCATTGGATCAGTCTTAAACATTGCACATTTGGGACAGAGGCTTTTCACTACCACAAAAGGAAAACATCTCCCAGCTATGTAGAGAATCTCTGTCGAGGTGCACTGCTACTTACTGCTCACCCAATTACAGGCAATTTTCTCCTCTGAAATAGCAGTTTGTCTAAATGTACATTCTTTTCACTTGATTGTCTTGTGTTGATTTGTGGGAGAGCGTCTCGCCTAAGCTCTCCGGGATAAAGATAGAGTGCTCAATCTAAGAGACGTTGAGAAAAGATTAACATTTCTTCTGCAGATGAAAATCTCTTTGGAGAGGAGAGGAGGTGGGTATTTGTTTGTGTGCCTGTGTGTATGTGTTGGTGTGCGCGTGCTATAGTCACAGCTGATTATTCAAAATTGCACCAAAGTAGCTCTATTGTCTTCCAGTAACTGTATTATACGTAGGGTTGCACATTTTGGGGAATATTCAGAGGTGGAAACTTTCCGTGGGAATTAACAGGAAAATATGGGAATTAACAGGAATATATGGAAATTAATGGAAATATATGCAAATTAAGAAATGAATAATACCCTTTAAATGTAGATGATTTTTGCATTGTATATATTTACCATATCATATGGAGACAGAAACATAAACATTTTACCTTATCATAAGTATATAAAATTGCAAATTATTAAATATATCCAATAGAAAAAAAATAAGAAAACATTTGTCAAGAATTGAACTTCAATTAAATGAGTTGACTCTTCACATGGGATGATTTCACTGAACAACTAATAAAGGGAATATTGAATGATCCTCAATGATCCATCGCATCTCCCAAAAACGTTTTCAACATTTAAAAAAATGATAGTCTAGAAACTAAAGCTTTAGTTGTCTTCCCCTCAGGCTTCCATGTCTTCTACCTGGATCTTATCAATGTCCACCTCATGAACATCTGACTCTGAGGCCTCATCTTCACTGTCACTTTCCAACCTTGTTGAGGATGGCTCGTTGTCAGGCTCAAAAAGCCAAAGAATTGCCCGGATGGCCACCCATTTTTCAACCATTGTATTGGTCCAAACAAGGACCAATTGCGCTCTGAGGCAGCTGATGTTGGTGGGATTCGGAGGATGATGGAGGCAACAGGGGGAAAAGCCCCAGATCCACAAAGTTCCTTCCACCAGGTGGCTGATGAGATATGCTGGCACAACTTGCTTGGAAGTGTACTTCGCCAGACTGCCAAGAACCTTGCCCTCATCCAGGCCAAGGTGGCAGAACCTTGCCCTCATCTAGGCCAAGGTGGTGAGACACAGTAGTGATGACACCATAAACCTTGTTGATCTCTGCACCAGACAGGATGCTCGTGCCAGCGTACTTGGGGTCCAATGTGTAAGCTGTGGCGTGTATGGGCTTCAGGCAGAAGTTTTCACGCTTTTTGATGTATTTCAGAACTGCAGCTTCCTCTGCTTGGAGCAACAGTGAAGTGGACAAGGCAGTATGGATTTCTTCTCTTACATCTGCAAGCAGAGTCTGAACATCAGACAGGATGGCATTGTCTCCCTCAATCCGTGCAATGGCTACTGCTATAGGTTTCAGGCTGCTTACCACTCTCTCCCAAAATATATCATCCAGAAGGATCCTCTTGATAGGGATGTCCATATCGGCAGACTGTGATATGGCCATTTCTTGGAGAGGCTCCTTCCCCTCTAGGAGACTGTCAAACATGATGACAACACCACCCCAACGGATGTTGCTGGGCAGCTTCAATGTGGTGCTCTTATTCTTCTCACTTTGCTTGGTGAGGTAGATTGCTGCTATAATTTGATGACCCTTCACATACCTAACCATTTCCTTGGCTCTCTTTTAGTGTATCCATTGTTTTAAGTGCCATGATGTCCTTGAGGAGCAGATTCAATGCATGAGCAGCACAGCCAATGGGTGTGATGTGAGGGTAGGACTCCTCCACTTTAGACCAAGCAGCCTTCATGTTCGCAGCATTGTCTGCTACCAGTGCAAATACCTTCTGTGGAACTCTGCATCCAGCAAATGAGTAGATAAAGGATGTCTGGTGGGAGGGGTGTATGCTGGGCGAAGAACAATCAGAAATCTCTTCCAATACTCATTGCCTGTGTGCATCAAAGGTGAACCAGTTGCATACACAGCTCGAGCAAGACATTAATCTTCATTTCTCTGACTACGTTCCTCCATTGAGTCAAAAAAAACTTCTGACTCCAGGAGGACCATGAGCTGTTGCTATCGATAAGGTGTCTGATTCATCATTTTCACATTGAATAGAAGTGAAATGTCTCCACACATCAGATAGTGCCCGTGGCATTTTCCTGTAAAGATTAGAATACAGTGGGGCAAAAAAGTATTTAGTCAGCCACCAATTGTGCAAGTTCTCCCACTTAAAAATATGAGATAGGCCTGTAATTTTCATCATAGGCACACTTCAACTATGACAGACAAAATGATAAATATCCAGAAAATCACATTGTAGGATTTTTAATGAATTTATTTGCAAATTATGGTGGAAAATAAGTATTTGGTCACCTACAACCAAGCAAGGTTTCTGGCTCTCACAGAGCCAGAACTTCTTATTTAAGAGGCTCCTCTGTCCTCCACTCGTTACCTGTATTAATGGCACCTGTTTGAACTTGTTATCAGTATAAAAGACACCTGTCCACAACCTCAAACAGTCACACTCCAAACTCCACTATGGAGCCTACTTTCCTGTAGGCGACAATTTACTAGTTAACAAAACCCCAGTATTGTAATCAAAACTTACCGGAAAGCATGTCGTCCTTGGCTCAGACAATGTAGAAGTGTGGGCTCAATAGCATGTGATTGAAAGTGTGCATTGCCCGTGTGATGGAAGAATGCACTGTGCATGCAGAGGGTTGCAATTCCATTGAATTGAGGATAGTTTAACCAAAATATGCCTAAGACATAGAATTGCCTTATGTGTATCCCACAAAAAAAGTTCACTGTTATAAGCTACATTTTTTTATGAATTTAATCAAAATTCCCCAAATTCCAGGGCTTAACTTCCCATGGAAAATTCCGGAATTTTACCTGGAACGTTTCCGACCCCTCGCAGCCCTAATTATACAGCATGCGGAGATAAAAGCATACTTAGACAAATCACACCTGTTAAGTATAATCATACAACAGCCTTTTGTTATTTCTACAACTACACACCAACGCGTATTTCTTTTCACTTCCATTAATAACTAAACAATAACAATGCACATCTGTGCAGTCCTTTGCATGAAAATCCAATGTATGTGTGCGTCTGTCTGTCTGTCTGTCTGTCTGTCTGTCTGTCTGTCTGTCTGTCTGTCTGTCTGTCTGTCTGTCTGTCTGTCTGTCTGTCTGTCTGTCTGTCTGTCTGTCTGTCTGTCTGTCTGTGTGTGTGTGTGTGTGTGTGTGTGTGTGTGTGTGTGTGTGTGTGTGTGTGTGTGTGTCAGCTCACTCCAGCACCCTGTATCTCCCCTGTGTTTAATGAACAGCCTCACCCCCCTTAGGATATTCTACTCCCTAGACAAAGCTCCATATATCACTGCAGTCAACACACACACACACACACACACACACACACACACACACACACACACACACACACACACACACATATATATGCTCACACACACAGACTCCCCCATTACCATGAAATACTCGCTGAGGAAAAAGCATCTGTGGCTTGGAGGGCTCTTTAGAAACTTAAGCTCTCTTTAACAGAACATTAAACCTTGATGACACAAAATACTACAGCCAGGAGGAAAATGTAGTCAGGAAGACTAAAAAGCCAGTTAGGTAGAGAGGTAGGGAGGTAGGGAGAGAGAGAGAGAGAGAGAGGGAGAGAGCTGAACCAATCTTTGGAAAGAAATCTGTGTCATCATTTTCCTGCTATCAGCACAGGATGAGTCTCGAAGAGAGGTACCAAAAAAGAGAGGGAACAACATAGAAGACAGAGAAGTGTCAATCAGGGTATTGCAGGTGTAGGATTGTATGGCAAGGAAGGAAAAGGTGTGAATCTCTTTCATCTCTCATTCTTCTAAGAGAAAATAAAAGATAGCTACAGGTGTAGGATCTTAATTGGATCACTCTTTTGTTGATGAGAATTTCCCCGCACTGCAGGAAATGCAGATGAGCTTCCTGATTTACATAAATTCACTTAAAACCTGTACACACACATGGTTATATTAACAGTATTGCACTTTTCATGTGGACAAGCCGGTTAACCTTTTCACACGTACCAACAAACAGGGGTGATCATTTTATAGTGGTCCCTGTTGTGTACCATCAAACCGGTCTGAATAGAACTCTTGATTAGAACGCTTATTTAGAACGCCCATTTTCGATTGACGCAACAATCAGCATTTGAGCTGGCCACATTTTTTTTCACAGAAACATTTCGCACAAACACAGTCCTTCCGAAGTCATGTCCTGAATGTGACCAGTTTATTTTTGGATGCAATGTTCAGACATTCACAGAAGTAGCTACAGCATTACACAATCATCCAAACCGGAAAATGTAGGCTACATTTGTCCTGGCGCTAACTGAGGAAAGATTGACCTAACACAAACAGTCATATGCTTATAACTCTCAGCTGACAGGAACTACAATATGAATTAGCTAACAGCAATTATTATTTATAATTAATCACATCACGGGTGAGCTCACCATTGATCGAAATAATTTAGTAAAACACTTTCTAGAAATTGAAAGTAATCTGACTATAGGTAGTTTGTGCGTGCCGGAATGTCAACAAACATGGCACCACACGTAGCTGGCAAATAGCTTAGCTCATTATAATCAGTATACTCTTCAAAAAAGTATTTTACACACATCATAAGTGTCAATATTATGATATTACAATACAATTACAATATATGCAATAATAGAAATCCATTATTTTTCACCAGTACATGTGAATAAAACTGTAAATATATTATGCTACACACATACATACATACATACATACATACATACATACATACATACATACATACATACATACATACATACATACATACATACATACATACATACATACATACATACACACATACATACATACATACATACATACATACATACATACATACATACATACATACACACATACATACACACATACATACATACATACATACATACATACATACATACATACACACATACATACATACATACATACATACATACATACATACATACATACATACATACATACACACATACATACATACATACATACATACATACATACATACACACATACATACATACATACATACATACATACATGCATACAGTATGCGCCTACAGTAGAAACGACAACACGATATACAGAAAATAAGGAACTTACTTTGATAGGAACGCACACATGTCCAGAGTTATTATTTGTAAGGAAAACAACAAGGAAAGCAAAGCAAGCACCAGCAAGAAAATGTTCCAATTCTTGCCCAAACATGAGTGAAGTGTTGCGGGCTCTCCTCGAAGAGAGAAGTTTATCTGGCTCAGAAAATCCTCAAACATAAATTGTCCGCAGCGCTGAATGTGAATTAATGAGGAGGCGGAACATTCCTCAATTCAAACAAATCATTTAAAATTGACAAATTGAAACATGCAGCATGTGTTAACTGTCCTGTTGTGTAACAATCCCATTTTGGAACAGTGAGTGCATTCTGACATCACGTGCATAAAACAACTCACGCTGGGGGCGACCGTTAGAGATATTTGGAACTCCCGTGTGAAAAGTTTAATAGCATAACCACCGATTAAGCAACATTATGGACTAAATGTCCAAATCCTGATGCTGCTGGATTATTTTCCTATGACAATACTGGTCAAATAAAGATCCTACATCTGTGTAGAGGAATGAAAGGAGGAGATGAGCAGTCTTTCTGATGTACAGCTTCTGACTCCTGAATGCTAGGAGAGGGGGAGTGATTGCTATCCTAAGCACACACACAGCACACACACAGCACACACACACGTTTCGTGATAGTAAACTCACCCCTCACACACCCCATTATAACTAACCCTTACTTGACATACTTCCATCTGAACTCCCTCACCCCTTACATACACATACCATGATGACAACTCCCTCACCCCTTACATACACATACCATGATAACAACTCCCTCACCCCTTACATACACATACCATGATGACAACTCCCTCACCCCTTACATACACATGCCATGATAACAACTCCCTCACCCCTTACATACACATACCATGATGACAACTCCCTCACCCCTTACATACACATACCATGATAACAACTCCCTCACCCCTTACATACACATACCATGATAACAACTCCCTCACCCCTTACATACACACACCATGATAACAACTCCCTCACCCCTTACATACACATATCATGATGACAACTCCCTTACCCCTTACATACACATACCATGATGACAACTCCCTCACCCCTTACATACACATACCATGATAACAACTCCCTCACCCCTTACATACACATATCATGATGACAACTCCCTCACCCCTTACATACACATATCATGATGACAACTCCC
>NC_048579.1:54447579-54485079 GCF_013265735.2 Oncorhynchus mykiss | reverse complement strand
TTGAAAGTGTGTGTGTTGGTATGATACAGTGAGTTGAAAGTGTGTGTGTTGGTATGATACAGTGAGTTGAAAGTGTGTGTGTTGGTATGATACAGTGAGTTGAAAGTGTGTGTGTTGGTATGATACAGTGAGTTGAAAGTGTGTGTGTTGGTATGATACAGTGAGTTGAAAGTGTGTGTGTTGGTATGATACAGTGAGTTGAAAGTGTGTGTGTTGGTATGATACAGTGAGTTGAAAGTGTGTGTGTTGGTATGATACAGTGAGTTGAAAGTGTGTGTGTTGGTATGATACAGTGAGTTGAAAGTGTGTGTGTTGGTATGATACAGTGAGTTGAAAGTGTGTGTGTTGGTATGATACAGTGAGTTGAAAGTGTGTGTGTTGGTATGATACAGTGAGTTGAAAGTGTGTGTGTTGGTATGATACAGTGAGTTGAAAGTGTGTGTGTTGGTCTGATACAGTGAGTTGAAAGTGTGTGTGTTGGTCTGATACAGTGAGTTGAAAGTGTGTGTGTTGGTATGATACAGTGAGTTGAAAGTGTGTGTGTGTTGGTCTGATACAGTGAGTTGAAAGTGTGTGTGTTGGTCTGATACAGTGAGTTGAAAGTGTGTGTGTTGGTATGATACAGTGAGTTGAAAGTGTGTGTGTTGGTATGATACAGTGAGTTGAAAGTGTGTGTGTTGGTCTGATACAGTGAGTTGAAAGTGTGTGTGTTGGTATGATACAGTGAGTTGAAAGTGTGTGTGTTGGTCTGATACAGTGAGTTGAAAGTGTGTGTGTTGGTCTGATACAGTGAGTTGAAAGTGTGTGTGTTGGTATGATACAGTGAGTTGAAAGTGTGTGTGTTGGTATGATACAGTGAGTTGAAAGTGTGTGTGTTGGTATGATACAGTGAGTTGAACGTGTGTGTGTTGGTATGATACAGTGAGTTGAAAGTGTGTGTGTTGGTATGATACAGTGAGTTGAAAGTGTGTGTGTTGGTATGATACAGTGAGTTGAAAGTGTGTGTGTTGGTATGATACAGTGAGTTGAAAGTGTGTGTGTTGGTATGATACAGTGAGTTGAAAGTGTGTGTGTTGGTCTGATACAGTGAGTTGAAAGTGTGTGTGTTGGTCTGATACAGTGAGTTGAACGTGTGTGTGTTGGTATGATACAGTGAGTTGAAAGTGTGTGTGTTGGTATGATACAGTGAGTTGAAAGTGTGTGTGTTGGTATGATACAGTGAGTTGAAAGTGTGTGTGTTGGTATGATACAGTGAGTTGAAAGTGTGTGTGTTGGTATGATACAGTGAGTTGAAAGTGTGTGTGTTGGTATGATACAGTGAGTTGAAAGTGTGTGTGTTGGTATGATACAGTGAGTTGAAAGTGTGTGTGTTGGTATGATACAGTGAGTTGAAAGTGTGTGTGTTGGTATGATACAGTGAGTTGAAAGTGTGTGTGTTGGTATGATACAGTGAGTTGAAAGTGTGTGTGTTGGTCTGATACAGTGAGTTGAAAGTGTGTGTGTTGGTATGATACAGTGAGTTGAAAGTGTGTGTGTTGGTCTGATACAGTGAGTTGAAAGTGTGTGTGTTGGTCTGATACAGTGAGTTGAAAGTGTGTGTGTTGGTATGATACAGTGAGTTGAAAGTGTGTGTGTTGGTCTGATACAGTGAGTTGAAAGTGTGTGTGTTGGTATGATACAGTGAGTTGAACGTGTGTGTGTTGGTATGATACAGTGAGTTGAAAGTGTGTGTGTTGGTATGATACAGTGAGTTGAAAGTGTGTGTGTTGGTATGATACAGTGAGTTGAAAGTGTGTGTGTTGGTCTGATACAGTGAGTTGAAAGTGTGTGTGTTGGTCTGATACAGTGAGTTGAAAGTGTGTGTGTTGGTATGATACAGTGAGTTGAAAGTGTGTGTGTTGGTATGATACAGTGAGTTGAAAGTGTGTGTGTTGGTATGATACAGTGAGTTGAACGTGTGTGTGTTGGTATGATACAGTGAGTTGAAAGTGTGTGTGTTGGTATGATACAGTGAGTTGAAAGTGTGTGTGTTGGTATGATACAGTGAGTTGAAAGTGTGTGTGTTGGTATGATACAGTGAGTTGAAAGTGTGTGTGTTGGTATGATACAGTGAGTTGAAAGTGTGTGTGTTGGTCTGATACAGTGAGTTGAAAGTGTGTGTGTTGGTCTGATACAGTGAGTTGAACGTGTGTGTGTTGGTATGATACAGTGAGTTGAAAGTGTGTGTGTTGGTATGATACAGTGAGTTGAAAGTGTGTGTGTTGGTATGATACAGTGAGTTGAAAGTGTGTGTGTTGGTATGATACAGTGAGTTGAAAGTGTGTGTGTTGGTATGATACAGTGAGTTGAAAGTGTGTGTGTTGGTATGATACAGTGAGTTGAAAGTGTGTGTGTTGGTATGATACAGTGAGTTGAAAGTGTGTGTGTTGGTATGATACAGTGAGTTGAAAGTGTGTGTGTTGGTCTGATACAGTGAGTTGAAAGTGTGTGTGTTGGTCTGATACAGTGAGTTGAAAGTGTGTGTGTTGGTATGATACAGTGAGTTGAAAGTGTGTGTGTTGGTCTGATACAGTGAGTTGAAAGTGTGTGTGTTGGTATGATACAGTGAGTTGAAAGTGTGTGTGTTGGTCTGATACAGTGAGTTGAAAGTGTGTGTGTTGGTCTGATACAGTGAGTTGAAAGTGTGTGTGTTGGTATGATACAGTGAGTTGAAAGTGTGTGTGTTGGTATGATACAGTGAGTTGAAAGTGTGTGTGTTGGTCTGATACAGTGAGTTGAAAGTGTGTGTGTTGGTATGATACAGTGAGTTGAAAGTGTGTGTGTGTTGGTCTGATACAGTGAGTTGAAAGTGTGTGTGTTGGTCTGATACAGTGAGTTGAAAGTGTGTGTGTTGGTATGATACAGTGAGTTGAAAGTGTGTGTGTTGGTATGATACAGTGAGTTGAAAGTGTGTGTGTTGGTATGATACAGTGAGTTGAAAGTGTGTGTGTTGGTATGATACAGTGAGTTGAAAGTGTGTGTGTTGGTATGATACAGTGAGTTGAAAGTGTGTGTGTTGGTATGATACAGTGAGTTGAAAGTGTGTGTGTTGGTCTGATACAGTGAGTTGAAAGTGTGTGTGTTGGTATGATACAGTGAGTTGAAAGTGTGTGTGTTGGTATGATACAGTGAGTTGAAAGTGTGTGTGTTGGTATGATACAGTGAGTTGAAAGTGTGTGTGTTGGTATGATACAGTGAGTTGAAAGTGTGTGTGTTGGTATGATACAGTGAGTTGAAAGTGTGTGTGTTGGTATGATACAGTGAGTTGAAAGTGTGTGTGTTGGTCTGATACAGTGAGTTGAAAGTGTGTGTGTTGGTATGATACAGTGAGTTGAAAGTGTGTGTGTTGGTCTGATACAGTGAGTTGAAAGTGTGTGTGTTGGTATGATACAGTGAGTTGAAAGTGTGTGTGTTGGTATGATACAGTGAGTTGAAAGTGTGTGTGTTGGTATGATACAGTGAGTTGAAAGTGTGTGTGTTGGTATGATACAGTGAGTTGAAAGTGTGTGTGTTGGTATGATACAGTGAGTTGAAAGTGTGTGTGTTGGTATGATACAGTGAGTTGAAAGTGTGTGTGTTGGTCTGATACAGTGAGTTGAAAGTGTGTGTGTTGGTCTGATACAGTGAGTTGAAAGTGTGTGTGTTGGTATGATACAGTGAGTTGAAAGTGTGTGTGTTGGTATGATACAGTGAGTTGAAAGTGTGTGTGTTGGTATGATACAGTGAGTTGAAAGTGTGTGTGTTGGTATGATACAGTGAGTTGAAAGTGTGTGTGTTGGTATGATACAGTGAGTTGAAAGTGTGTGTGTTGGTATGATACAGTGAGTTGAAAGTGTGTGTGTTGGTATGATACAGTGAGTTGAAAGTGTGTGTGTTGGTATGATACAGTGAGTTGAAAGTGTGTGTGTTGGTATGATACAGTGAGTTGAAAGTGTGTGTGTTGGTCTGATACAGTGAGTTGAAAGTGTGTGTGTTGGTATGATACAGTGAGTTGAAAGTGTGTGTGTTGGTATGATACAGTGAGTTGAAAGTGTGTGTGTTGGTATGATACAGTGAGTTGAAAGTGTGTGTGTTGGTATGATACAGTGAGTTGAAAGTGTGTGTGTTGGTATGATACAGTGAGTTGAAAGTGTGTGTGTTGGTATGATACAGTGAGTTGAAAGTGTGTGTGTTGGTCTGATACAGTGAGTTGAAAGTGTGTGTGTTGGTATGATACAGTGAGTTGAAAGTGTGTGTTGGTATGATACAGTGAGTTGAAAGTGTGTGTGTTGGTATGATACAGTGAGTTGAAAGTGTGTGTGTTGGTATGATACAGTGAGTTGAAAGTGTGTGTGTTGGTATGATACAGTGAGTTGAAAGTGTGTGTGTTGGTATGATACAGTGAGTTGAAAGTGTGTGTGTTGGTCTGATACAGTGAGTTGAAAGTGTGTGTGTTGGTATGATACAGTGAGTTGAAAGTGTGTGTGTTGGTCTGATACAGTGAGTTGAAAGTGTGTGTGTTGGTATGATACAGTGAGTTGAAAGTGTGTGTGTTGGTATGATACAGTGAGTTGAAAGTGTGTGTGTTGGTATGATACAGTGAGTTGAAAGTGTGTGTGTTGGTATGATACAGTGAGTTGAAAGTGTGTGTGTTGGTATGATACAGTGAGTTGAAAGTGTGTGTGTTGGTATGATACAGTGAGTTGAAAGTGTGTGTGTTGGTCTGATACAGTGAGTTGAAAGTGTGTGTGTTGGTCTGATACAGTGAGTTGAAAGTGTGTGTGTTGGTATGATACAGTGAGTTGAAAGTGTGTGTGTTGGTATGATACAGTGAGTTGAAAGTGTGTGTGTTGGTATGATACAGTGAGTTGAAAGTGTGTGTGTTGGTATGATACAGTGAGTTGAAAGTGTGTGTGTTGGTATGATACAGTGAGTTGAAAGTGTGTGTGTTGGTATGATACAGTGAGTTGAAAGTGTGTGTGTTGGTATGATACAGTGAGTTGAAAGTGTGTGTGTTGGTATGATACAGTGAGTTGAAAGTGTGTGTGTTGGTATGATACAGTGAGTTGAAAGTGTGTGTGTTGGTATGATACAGTGAGTTGAAAGTGTGTGTGTTGGTATGATACAGTGAGTTGAAAGTGTGTGTGTTGGTATGATACAGTGAGTTGAAAGTGTGTGTGTTGGTATGATACAGTGAGTTGAAAGTGTGTGTGTTGGTATGATACAGTGAGTTGAAAGTGTGTGTGTTGGTATGATACAGTGAGTTGAAAGTGTGTGTGTTGGTATGATACAGTGAGTTGAAAGTGTGTGTGTTGGTATGATACAGTGAGTTGAAAGTGTGTGTGTTGGTCTGATACAGTGAGTTGAAAGTGTGTGTGTTGGTATGATACAGTGAGTTGAAAGTGTGTGTGTTGGTATGATACAGTGAGTTGAAAGTGTGTGTGTTGGTATGATACAGTGAGTTGAAAGTGTGTGTGTTGGTATGATACAGTGAGTTGAAAGTGTGTGTGTTGGTATGATACAGTGAGTTGAAAGTGTGTGTGTTGGTATGATACAGTGAG
Source organism: Oncorhynchus mykiss (assembly GCF_013265735.2). Lineage (NCBI taxonomy): Eukaryota > Metazoa > Chordata > Actinopteri > Salmoniformes > Salmonidae > Oncorhynchus > Oncorhynchus mykiss. The sequence continues at coordinate 54,479,500 of NC_048579.1, read as the reverse complement.
TTGAAAGTGTGTGTGTTGGTATGATACAGTGAGTTGAAAGTGTGTGTGTTGGTATGATACAGTGAGTTGAAAGTGTGTGTGTTGGTATGATACAGTGAGTTGAAAGTGTGTGTGTTGGTATGATACAGTGAGTTGAAAGTGTGTGTGTTGGTATGATACAGTGAGTTGAACGTGTGTGTGTTGGTATGATACAGTGAGTTGAAAGTGTGTGTGTTGGTATGATACAGTGAGTTGAAAGTGTGTGTGTTGGTATGATACAGTGAGTTGAAAGTGTGTGTGTTGGTATGATACAGTGAGTTGAAAGTGTGTGTGTTGGTCTGATACAGTGAGTTGAAAGTGTGTGTGTTGGTCTGATACAGTGAGTTGAAAGTGTGTGTGTTGGTATGATACAGTGAGTTGAAAGTGTGTGTGTTGGTATGATACAGTGAGTTGAAAGTGTGTGTGTTGGTATGATACAGTGAGTTGAAAGTGTGTGTGTTGGTATGATACAGTGAGTTGAAAGTGTGTGTGTTGGTATGATACAGTGAGTTGAAAGTGTGTGTGTTGGTCTGATACAGTGAGTTGAAAGTGTGTGTGTTGGTATGATACAGTGAGTTGAAAGTGTGTGTGTTGGTATGATACAGTGAGTTGAAAGTGTGTGTGTTGGTATGATACAGTGAGTTGAAAGTGTGTGTGTTGGTATGATACAGTGAGTTGAAAGTGTGTGTGTTGGTATGATACAGTGAGTTGAAAGTGTGTGTGTTGGTATGATACAGTGAGTTGAAAGTGTGTGTGTTGGTATGATACAGTGAGTTGAAAGTGTGTGTGTTGGTATGATACAGTGAGTTGAAAGTGTGTGTGTTGGTATGATACAGTGAGTTGAAAGTGTGTGTGTTGGTATGATACAGTGAGTTGAAAGTGTGTGTGTTGGTATGATACAGTGAGTTGAAAGTGTGTGTGTTGGTATGATACAGTGAGTTGAAAGTGTGTGTGTTGGTATGATACAGTGAGTTGAAAGTGTGTGTGTTGGTATGATACAGTGAGTTGAAAGTGTGTGTGTTGGTATGATACAGTGAGTTGAAAGTGTGTGTGTTGGTATGATACAGTGAGTTGAAAGTGTGTGTGTTGGTATGATACAGTGAGTTGAAAGTGTGTGTGTTGGTATGATACAGTGAGTTGAAAGTGTGTGTGTTGGTATGATACAGTGAGTTGAAAGTGTGTGTGTTGGTATGATACAGTGAGTTGAAAGTGTGTGTGTTGGTATGATACAGTGAGTTGAAAGTGTGTGTGTTGGTATGATACAGTGAGTTGAAAGTGTGTGTGTTGGTATGATACAGTGAGTTGAAAGTGTGTGTGTTGGTATGATACAGTGAGTTGAAAGTGTGTGTGTTGGTCTGATACAGTGAGTTGAAAGTGTGTGTGTTGGTATGATACAGTGAGTTGAAAGTGTGTGTGTTGGTATGATACAGTGAGTTGAAAGTGTGTGTGTTGGTATGATACAGTGAGTTGAAAGTGTGTGTGTTGGTATGATACAGTGAGTTGAAAGTGTGTGTGTTGGTATGATACAGTGAGTTGAAAGTGTGTGTGTTGGTCTGATACAGTGAGTTGAAAGTGTGTGTGTTGGTATGATACAGTGAGTTGAAAGTGTGTGTGTTGGTATGATACAGTGAGTTGAAAGTGTGTGTGTTGGTCTGATACAGTGAGTTGAAAGTGTGTGTGTTGGTATGATACAGTGAGTTGAAAGTGTGTGTGTTGGTATGATACAGTGAGTTGAAAGTGTGTGTGTTGGTATGATACAGTGAGTTGAAAGTGTGTGTGTTGGTATGATACAGTGAGTTGAAAGTGTGTGTGTTGGTCTGATACAGTGAGTTGAAAGTGTGTGTGTTGGTCTGATACAGTGAGTTGAAAGTGTGTGTGTTGGTATGATACAGTGAGTTGAAAGTGTGTGTGTGTTGGTATGATACAGTGAGTTGAAAGTGTGTGTGTTGGTATGATACAGTGAGTTGAAAGTGTGTGTGTTGGTATGATACAGTGAGTTGAAAGTGTGTGTGTTGGTATGATACAGTGAGTTGAAAGTGTGTGTGTTGGTCTGATACAGTGAGTTGAAAGTGTGTGTGTTGGTATGATACAGTGAGTTGAAAGTGTGTGTGTTGGTATGATACAGTGAGTTGAAAGTGTGTGTGTTGGTATGATACAGTGAGTTGAAAGTGTGTGTGTTGGTATGATACAGTGAGTTGAAAGTGTGTGTGTTGGTATGATACAGTGAGTTGAAAGTGTGTGTGTTGGTATGATACAGTGAGTTGAAAGTGTGTGTGTTGGTATGATACAGTGAGTTGAAAGTGTGTGTGTTGGTATGATACAGTGAGTTGAAAGTGTGTGTGTTGGTATGATACAGTGAGTTGAAAGTGTGTGTGTTGGTATGATACAGTGAGTTGAAAGTGTGTGTGTTGGTATGATACAGTGAGTTGAACGTGTGTGTGTTGGTATGATACAGTGAGTTGAAAGTGTGTGTGTTGGTATGATACAGTGAGTTGAAAGTGTGTGTGTTGGTATGATACAGTGAGTTGAACGTGTGTGTGTTGGTATGATACAGTGAGTTGAAAGTGTGTGTGTTGGTATGATACAGTGAGTTGAAAGTGTGTGTGTTGGTATGATACAGTGAGTTGAAAGTGTGTGTGTTGGTATGATACAGTGAGTTGAAAGTGTGTGTGTTGGTGGGTTTGACATGATGCTACTGTGTTCATTATGCTCTGATGTAACACAGGCATATTTTTAGTTGTATGCCAGTATGGGGGAGGCTGAATAGAAATGAAGGCATCTTCAGTGTCTTTGTGAAGAGGACAAGGTCTCCCACTCTAATTATATGGTTCACCAGAGAGACAGAGAGAGAAAGAATTAGCATTAACCAACCTTTACTGTACCATGAAATGAGTGCAAATGAGAGAGAGGGAGATGACGGAGAGGTAGAAAGAGCACAAAACACGGATGAATAAGAGAGTGAAATAGATGGAGTTTAAGCACGAGACAACCTTTGAGGGAGAACAAATATTGAGAGAGAAAAGATGATAGAGAGAGGGATCGACAAGAGGCTGAGTAGATAGAGATAGACAAAGTGATGATAGAGAGAAAGAAAGAAAGAGAGAAATCTAAACAACAGAAAAAGAGAGAAAGGGACCCCAAAAAAAGTAGAGGGAAAAAATGTATGGAGAGAGAGAGAGAGAGAGAGAGAGAGAGAGAGAGAGAGAGAGAGAGAGAGAGATAGAGAGAACGCCCACAAGGCTGAAGGAGACAGAAGCCATGAGAGAGGAGCAGGAAAGGCACTTAGTCACAGACACACAAGACAACCTGTCATCAAACAATGCTGCCGCCTCGCTCCTCTCCCTTCTCCCTTTATTCCGTTTTTCTCTCTCCCTTCATCTCCCATTATCTCCCATTATGAGCTGTGGTCCCACTGAGCTGTCGTAAACCCAGAGAAACAGATTGGTTGGCCAGGACTCCGATTCAATCAATTTATCTAAATTATTCAGGTAGTAGTCAAGCTTTACCTGATATGAGTTGAATATGATTTGAATATCTGATCCAGCATCAGTTTAGCATCTCATCAACTAATAGTGAAGGTTGAAACTGAGGAAGGGAAAGTTGATCCTAGATATGGGGTTTTATACTCTTAGAAAAAAAAGGTGCTAAGTAGAACCATATAGGGTTCTTCGATTTGTCCCCATAGGGAACCCTTTTTTTGCTGGGTAGAACCCTTTATGAAGGGTTCTGCCTAGAACCCTCTATGAATGCTTCTGCTAGGCTTATTAGCCTTTAAAATGAAATTCTTTGACAATACATTACATATATTTCATAACGCATTTCATTGAGGCCCTAGTTAAACTTTAAAACAGTGGTGTTAGGAAAATGCTTTGCTGGCTTGCAAAGTAATGTGTGATTCCATTATTTTACATTTTTTACCCCTTATTTCTTCCCAATTTTGTGATATGAAATTGCGATCTTGCCGCATCGCTGCAACTCCTCAATGGGCTCGCGAGTGGCGAAGCATCCTCCGAAACATGACTCACCAAACTACGCTTCTTAACACCTGCCCGGTTAACCTGGAAGCCAGCAGTGCCAATGTGTCGGAGGAAACACTGTTCAACTGACAACCGAATTGAGCCTGCAGGCGCCGGGCCTGCCACAAGGAGTCGCTAAGGCAAGCTGAGCCAAGTAAAGCCCCCCTGGCCAAACCCTCCGGTAACCTGGACGACGAAGGGCCAATTGTTCACCACCCTATGGGACTCCCGGGGCCGGTCAGGGCCGGTTGTGACACAGCCTGGGATCGAACCCAGGTCTGTAGTGATGCCATTCGGGAGGCCCGTGATTGAATAATTCAGCCAGAGTTAGCCTATCCAACAAGTGAAATTCAGAGTGACTGCTAGGGTAGGGAAGATTAAATCGAACCTGGAACAACCATCTCAGTAACCATCTCAACTACTAGCACATTGGATTAGTTTAGAAAAATGCTATTTATCTTTGTGTAGCAGATATTAAAACAAACCATTTCGAAAATCACCCTGCAACCGAGCATGCTGGGTTCTATGTAGAACCTTTATTGTCTTCCAAATAAACCTTCTTGCCTTCAAAGAATCATCAAAGAATAGCCTTCATGCACATTCCATGATCGGACGTTCTAAACACACTTCCTATCAGTTGGGCAATTTCCGGTCAGTCTAGTTGTTATCGACGATGTAACGTTACTACCACTATGTTGCAGCTTTTTACTAGGTGTCTTCAGGACTTGCCTCAAATTAATATTAATGATGTACATCGAATTGTTAAATCAGCCTCTGAGACTACAGCTAGCAAGAATGAAAAGGGGTTCAAGATGTATATAGGAAGCTACATAGACAACTATGAAGGTGAGTACCAAGTCAATAACAGATATGACGTTAGCTAGCGACAATCATTAGCTAGCTAATTTAACTATTAACTGTAGCTAGCTAGTTACTTCGTAAAATGATGTAATGTTGACAGAATCTACCTGAGAATGTGTGTATTTTCGTTAGCTTGGTTAAGTTATGCATGCTAGCTATATTTGCTAGCTAAAAATAATTGTTATTCATGTCTTCTACACAGTATCGAACAAAGATACATTGACAGGGGAGATCACCGTGAGGGCTGCCTGTCACAGGTCCATGAGGAAGGGTGAAAAGCTGCACAGCATGAGAGTAGGGAAAGGTTATAGATAGCTACTAGGGACCTTGTTAAACATCTCCTGTGAGACACTGTCATCATGGTCAAAATGTGTTGGAGACAGTATCAACATTTAATCTTATCAGTAGATAGATATTAATGATGGGTTCCAATCCCAATTTAGAATTGCCCACTTAACAGGTTATTTGGTAAAGATCTGTTGATGCAGTGTTTGGTAATTGTGTTACTGAGACACAATGTATTCCTATATAGTTAAATGAGCCCCTAGTTATGTTTATTGTTATTTATGGGCTGCATCATTCTTGTTTCTCACTTCAGTCTTTCATCACACTTATGAATACTTTTTTTCTTATGAGTGTAGAGAGGTACAGCAGAGTACAGTACACAATGCTGACTCTCATTTAGAGATCCTAATACCATCAGAAGCAGTAGCTGACTCCAGGGGTTAGGTCATGACCCTTACAGAGGTACCAGGAGGGGTCACACACACCACAGGCCAATTAGTCAAATCAAAGATAAGGGGATTAGAGCATCGTTGAGTCAACTCCCTTTTCCAAGGACTATGTAAGAGAGAGAGAGGGGGAACTAGGGAATCCTAAAAACACTAACATCATTGAAGAAATGACATTCTAATTTTTGTCCTCCTATTTTCTGGCCCATCCTTGCTTTCTCTCATATCCTCCTCTCCTTCTGTTCCCTCCATCCTGTTCCTTGTCTTGAGACAGCGTCATCCTCCCCCTCATCTGTCTGGCTACAGAATGACATCAAGTTTGGATGAGGGCTTAATGAAAAATAAAAACGGACATTTAAATGCTGTGACTGCCTCTTCGTCCCTCCCCTGAGCAGGGCCACTCTGTCTGTCTACCTGCCACAACCACCAAGCCCTCAGATCATCAGCTGATCCCTAGGAACCGCCGGCTACCCTGACAGGAAGCAGGTTTAACGTGAAATATTACAGTTAGGAGCCAGTTGCACCTGTCTCTTTTTAAAGAGAGGCGGAATAAATAACCGAGATGACAGGGTAAATGTTAAACCGTCCATATTTTCTCTGTAATCCAATGTCTTACGCCTGTTATGAACCTGTAGCTTCTGGTCTACCTTTATTCCCTATGTCAACCTAAGTCACCCTATGTCATCGATATGTCCCCGTTATGTAGCTCAAGGTGTCTCTGACCCTGTCTCTAATTGGAGTGATAGGTTAGTGGTGGCAGTCGTACTGTGGCTCAGGACAGACAGTCTTAACACAGGGCCTTACTGTTTTATAATATTGCTATTTTCTTTCTAATGATTGACACGTGGCTGTCCTAACCAGTTAGAGCCAACTAAATACATACTGCCAGTGGAAACATACAAAATTGGCCCTGTCACACACACGTGTCATGACGTTGGCCTGGGGGGTAGGTTTATGACAGTCATAAATACCTCTTCCCCCCTTTTTCCTCTTTCTACCCTACTGAGGTTACATTTGCAAACCCCTTGGTTAACATAGAGATTCTTGGAACATCAGAAGGTGGGGGGAAATGAACTATATTCTGGTAATCCGACCAATTGAATTTATGCAGCGGTATTAATGAATATGATGTCAGTTCAGTTGTCATCTGAGACATTCTCATCAATGATAAGGTGACGATTAATATTGACTGCTATTGATGTAAAATATTACTAGGTCTTTAAGAGTTTATTCGGAAGATAACAGCTCTATAAATATCATTTTGTGGTGCCCCGACTCTCTAGCTAATTACATTTACATGATTAGCTCAATCAGGTAATATTAATTACGGATAAATTATTTTATAGAATAGCATGTCATATCACTTAATCCGGCATAGCCAAAGACACGACACTTGCAAACACACACTCTCTCACACACTCTCTCTTTCTCTGTCACACACTCACACACACTCGCAATCACACCCAGTGAGATATCAGCGGTTGTCCAGTGTGATTGCTGTAATTGAGGAGACAAGAGGTTACAGGTCTGTGCTCAGTACAGTGTTGATGGCTGGCTGCTGTAGGCAGAGGACTGTCGACGGGAGAGTCAGGCAGAATTATCATCAAGTAGAGAATAATGTTTCTATCCTTCATACCTCTGCCCTAGGAGACAGCAAAGGACAGGGGGAGGAAGAGAGGGGGAGGAGGGGTGGAGAGAGGGATGAGATGTTGGCAGAGGATGCTGCGTCGGTAACTCTGACAACTCTCGCTGGTATTGACTACTGTATCAGGAGTGAGGGTACTTACCGTATGTGTTTGTTTGTACAAACAGTACGTACTTGTGTGTGTGTGTGTGTGTGTGTGTGTGTGTGTGTGTGTGTGTGTGTGTGTGTGTGTGTGTGTGTGTGTGTGTGTGTGTGTGTGTGTGTGTGTGTGTGTGCGTAGCTGTCTGTGTGTGTGTGTGTGTGTGTGTGTGTGTGTGTGTATGTATGGAATAGTTCAGTCGTAGGCGGTAAATTAGCTTTATGTTAATTGATTTAAGGTTTATTAATGGTCTTTCAATGCATCCTAGATAATCATAAGGTATGCTGGTTAGTCTACTGTATCTGTGTGTGTGTGTGTGTGTGTGTGTGTGTGTGTGTGTGTGTGTGTGTGTGTGTGTGTGTGTGTGTGTGTGTGTGTGTGTGTGTGTGTGTGTGTGTATCAATGCAGGGGAAGGCAGGGGATGGTGATAAAGCACATCTCTTTCTCTACCCCTATTTTCCTTCACTCTTTCTCTCCTCCACCTGTCTCCCTGTCACCCTCGAATACACACACAGATGCACATGTGCACGCACGCACACACGCACACACACACACACACACACACATCACCGGTGTCTCTGGCACAGGCTAAAAGTAGAACACATCTCAATGGTTTGGTTTCACTGGTGAAAAACAGGGTGTTGGAGAGACTGAGAGATACACTAGGTAATATAGGTTAAATGGGAGAAGAGAAAAAGAGGGGGGCAAAGAGAGAGATGGGGAGAGAAAGAGAGAAACAGATCCACAGAATGTGCTGTAACTGTTGATGAGATGATGTCAGGGCTCAGTGTACTCTGCTTTACCCACATCAGCCTGTACAGTCATGGCCAAAAGTTTTGAGAATGACACAAATATTAATTTCCACAAAGTTTGCTTCTTCAGTGTCTTTAGATATTTTTGTCAGATGTTACTATGGAATACTGAAGTATAATTACAAGCATTTCATAAGTGCCAAAGGCTTTTATTGACAATTACATGAAGTTGATGCAAAGAGGCAATATTTGCAGTGTTGACCCTTCTTTTTGAAGACCTCTGCAATCTGCCCTGGCATGCTGTCAATTAACTTCTGGGCCACATCCTGACTGATGGCAGCCCATTCTCGCATAATCAATTATTGGAGTTTGTCAGAATTTGTGGGTTTTTGTTTGTCCACCCGCCTCTTGAGGATTGACCACAAGTTCTCAATGGGATTAAGGTCTGGGGAGTTTCCTGGCCATGGACCCAAAATATCAATGTTTTGTTCCCCGAGCCACTTAGTTATCACTTTTGCCTTATGGCAAGGTGCTCCATCATGCTGGAAAAGGCATTGTTTGTCACCAAACTGTTCCTGGATGGTTGGGAGAAGTTGCACTCGGAGGATGTGTTGGTACCATTCTTTATTCATGGCTGTGTTCTTAGGCAAAATTGTGAGTGAGCCTTCTCCCTTGGCTGAGAAGCAACCCCACACATGAGTGGTCTCAGGATGCTTTACTGTTGGCATGACACAGGACAGATGGTAGCGCTCACCTTGTCTTCCGGGTGCCCCAAACAATCGAAAAGGGGATTCATCAGAGAAAATGACAGTACCCCAGTCCTCAGCAGTTCAATCCCTGTACCTTTTGCAGAATATCAGTCTGTCCCTGATGTTTTTTCTGGAGAGAAGTGACTTCTTTGCTGCCCTTCTTGACACCAGGCCATCCTCCAAAAGTCTTTGCCTCACTGTGCGTGCAGATGCACTCACACCTGCTCTGTACTGTCCTGGTGCCCCGATCCCGCAGCTGAATCAACTTTAGGAGACGGTCCTGGTGCTTGTTGGACTTTCTTGGGCACCCTCAAGCCTTATTCACGACAATTGAACCGCTCTCCTTGAAGTTCTTGATGATCCGATAAATGGTTGATTTAGGTGCAATCTTACTGGCAGCAATATCCTTGCCTGTGAAACCCTTTTTGTGCAAATCAATGATGACGGCACATGTTCCCTTGCAGGTAACCATGGTTGACAGAGGAAGAACACTGATTTCAAGCATCACCTTCCTTTTGAAGTTTCTGTTATTCGAACTAAATCAGCATGACAGAGTGATCTCCAGCCTATTCCTCGTCAACACTCACACCTTGGTTAACGAGAGAATCACTGACATGATGTCAGCTGGTCCTTTTGTGGCAGGGCTGAAATGCAGTGGAAATGTTTTCTGGGGAATCAGTTCATTTGCATGGCAAAGAGGGACTTTGCAAATAATTACAATTCATCTGATCACAGATTCATAACATTCTGGAGTATATGCAAATTGCCATCATACAAACTGAGGCAGCAGACTTTGTGAAAATTAATATTTGTGTCATTCTCAAAACTTTTGGCCACGACTGTAGATTAAGGATTCATATTTTCCTGAAAATCGATCAAGTTTCAATACCAGAGGCCTACCAAGTGAAACAGATATTTAGTAATGATAGAGTAACTTTGATCGCCAGGCCGTTCATAAATTCAGAGCGTTATCATGTTCCTCAATCAACTCAGCGCATTTCAATAGTAGACTAGACAGAGGGCTAGGCTATCGTGACACAGCACGCTCAGGACACACAGAGTAGGCTAACTTTTAACAAATTACCTAATATCTCCTATTTGGCTAAGTCGGGTTGATGATTATACAGATAGCAGGTCAGCTCATGAATAACAGAGAGATGATGAGAGGAAATTGTTTACATTTCAAGGTATCTTAAAGGGGACCAACTCTGTAAAAATATCCATATCTACTCTCATACTATTTGTTGGTCACATATTCTCTACCGAAGCTCTCATATGAGCAGCAGTAGGAGACAGCGCCGTGAAGCAAGGGAAATGTTAAAGCCATATTTTGACATGCATTGGCGAGACACGCTTTGATAAGGAAACCTATGAATTACAGAATAAAGTTAGGAATTTCCATGCGATACAGGACTCAGGATTTTGGGGTTTATTTTGGGTTTCAGTGGGATTGGAATGACAGGAAAGTAGCCTGGGCTCTATATGAGGCTATATATGTGACAATAGATAGATAACACATTTGATTTAGGCTACATTAGTGCATGCTACATGTCTCTGATCAGTGATACAGTAGATGAGCAAACAAATAAATGAGCTACCACTTTCACTTGTCCAGCCAGAGATCAATTAACCAAATAAACAGACAGAGATTCAGTGAAACAAAATCACATTGACTGATTTTCAGACACGTCACAGGCTTTTGGAAGGGAGTAGGACAGGCTAATACACGGGTGAAGAGCAAGATCCACTTGTATAACATGCTAGCAAAATGTTCTGCTAAGCTAATATGTGAGCAATCTAAAATAAAGATGATCATTAGCAGTCACCTGAACGTAGCTAACATTTCCCCAGCCTAATTGTTACCATATATCCAAACAAAGATTCCGTGAAAACAAAGATCTGACATTGATTGATTTACTGTATCTAGAGTAGTCCCCCACGCTTGTCTCAAAGCAGTGCGATGGCGCTGTCCCAAGGAAAATGGTGCTGAAATTATCATCTAGGTGACCACACATGGCTATTACTTGAAATTAGTATAACAGCTGTATATGACTTTGGTAGTTTCAGTATACGCAAGAAGTTGTTACATGCCTTCAATTGCATTAGCCGACTTTATTCCAATCTTTTCATCATTCAGTTGATCATAACTAAGGTGAGTTCTCCTCACTCTGCACTTTTTCTGGGCCAATGGCTGTTTCCTCCTCTCCACGCTCATTTAATTTCTGTGATGACGTACCAGTCCTGGCCTCTGGCTTTTAGCTCAACGGGTTTGGTTCAGACCGGGATCTAATTTTCAGTTCTTATTAGGACTCAATTCTGCATTCGGGTCTCGCGTGCAGTCCGTGGCAGTTTCAATTATGCGTGTGCTTGAATTTGTGGCAACTTTGTGTGAAGTAAATACGCTAGGCTCAAGGCTTCCATTCGACAACCTGACTGGATAATGTGGGTTCTGACTTTTTGCCAATCTGCTGCTGCACATGTTGTATATCTTGTGGAATTGCATTAGTGCGACATTGGGGGAAAATGTTGTAATTTCCCTGAGTCTTGTCATTACATTTTTTGGGGATATGTGAAGAGTAGTCCTGGGACAGTCACTGGATCCCGGTTACCCGTCTTAATCCCTACTGTAGATATAATAGATTTACAGTCAATCGGCATAACACCACCCAATCATTATTGAACAAGACATATCCTGGACACACAGACACACAAGCAAAGCAGACAAGGTTGAGTTTGATTTGCTAGTCTAGACTGAAAAACAGACGGACAGACAGACAGTGTGACCCACACACACTATGGTCCCCCTGTCCCCTGGTTAAGCCAGAGGAGCAGAGGCAGAGCATGTTTTCAATTACAGCTCCCTCTATCTCTCCTCTCCTCCACTAACACTGGATTAGGACCATGGTATGTCTGACAATGCCCTGTTATGTCAACTCAGACTAGGAGAGAGAAATCCCCATACTGCCCCTGCCCTCCTCTCCTTTACTCCTCGGTGTGTGTGTGTGTGTGAACATCTGTTCTCGCCATCCAGGGAGAGACAATGTCTAGGTTTTGATTTGTGTGAGTGGGAAGGCTTATCACTAACACAGCAACATGCTGCACCGTTACACACAGTCAGGTACACACGTTGACGTTATGTCCCCAGGTAGCCTCGGTAATGTTACCCTCTCATTACCCTCCATCATTCTGGAGGTAATGTGCCAATCCATCATCCTCTCCTTTCTTTCTTTTCTTCCCTCTCTACTGTGTCAATGTAAGAGAGAGAGAAGAGAGAGAGAACATACTGATTAGACCAAACTGCCCAGGGGTTCTACTTACTGTGGACTCTAATTGTGTGTGTGTGTGTGTGTGTGTGTGTGTGTGTGTGTGTGTGTGTGTGTGTGTGTGTGTGTGTGTGTGTGTGTGTGTGTGTGTGTGTGTGTGTGTGTGTGTATGTGTGTGTGTGCGTGTGCATGTGTGTTGGTTGGTTCTTGTATTCTTGTGAGGACCTAAAGTCCCCAAAATTTCCCCACAAGGATAGTGAAACAGGGACAATTCCACCTCATGGGGACATTTCCCATGTCCCCACAAAGAAAAATTATATTTTAGACGTTAGGTTTAGGTTTATGGTTAGAATTAGGTTTGGGTTAGGGTTAGCGGTTAATTAAGGGTTTGGGGTTAAGGTTAGGGTTAGGTTAAAGGTTCAAGGTTAGGGGTTAGGGAAAATAGGATTTTAAAGAATGGGAATTAATTGTTTGATCCTCACAAGGATAGTAAAACAATTGTGTGTGTGTGTGTGTGTGTGTGTGTGTGCGTGTGCGTGTGTGTGTGTGTGCGTGTGTGTGTGTGTGTGTGTGTGTGTATGCGTCTGTTAATGTCAGGATCCAGTGGTTGACATGGTTAAGTGCTAAATGGGCCGTCCTTCCTCCGTCAGTCAGACTAATAAAGGGAGAGAGAGGTAACTATTTATGACCACTGTACTAGCAGAGGTAGGAAGAGAAGGGAGACAGCTAGGAATAAGAGGATGAGGATGAACCCCTTTGTAACTAATACTCAATATCCATCAACAGATCTCCAGTTCCAGAGGTATAGTCACAGTATACAATATAGAATTACTCCACAGGGCAGAAAGCTGATGGTTTCATAGTATCTAATTCACTTCTAACACGCTACATCTGAGAGAAGTTCAGCATGGACCCAACAGCATGTAGTCTATGGTGCTATACCTGATAGATGGACTGTGGACAGATGCATGGTGTGTGTATCTTTCCTCTTCCTGTCTCTACCACTGGGCCAGTCAGTTCTGATAGATGCCCAGTGTATGGACTCTGGCCAGGGGGAAGGCTCTGGGCATATGTTCTGCCTCAACCCCCCCACCTTCTGATCAGACACCTTATTTTTCTTCTCCTCCTCTTTAGCTCCCTCCTTGTGAAGCAGAGCATGATTGGTAGGTTAGAGAGAGAGAGAAAGAGAGAGAGAGCACGAGCGATAGAGGGGAGAGAGAGAGGGGAATAGAGAGAGAGAAAGTAGGAGAGAGAGAGAGAGAGAGAGAGAGGGAGAGAGAGAGAGAGAGAGAGAACAGTCTGCAGCACCCAGCCTCACCCGACTAGAATCTGAAGTCAAATGTCTACTGTTTGCTCATGATCTGCTGCTTCTGTCCCCAACCAAGGAGGGCCTACAGTATCACCTAGATCTGTACAGATTCTGTCAAACCTGGGCCATGACAGTAAATCTCAGTAAGACAAAAATAATAGTGTCCCAAAAAAAGTCCAGTTGCCAGGACCACAAATACAAATTCCATCTAGACACCTTTGCCCTAGAGCACACAGAAAATGATACATACCTCGGCCAAAACATAAGCACCACAGGTAATTTCCACAAAGTTGTGAACGATCTTAAGAGACAATGCAAGAAGGGCCCTTTTATGCCATCAAAGGGAACATTAAATGCAACATACCAATTAGGATTTGGCTAAAAATACTTGAATAATCTATAGAACCCATTGCCCTTTATGGGTGTGAGGTCTGGGGTCCGCTCATCAACCAAGAATTCACAAAATGGGACAAACACCAAATTGAGACTGCATGCAGAATTCTGCAAACATATCCTACGTGTACAACGTAAAACACCAAATAATGCAGAATTAGGCCGATACCGGCTAATTATCAAAATCCAGAAAAGAGACATCCACCTACAAGGAAGTGATTCCCAAACCTTCCATAACAAAGCCATCACCTACAGGGAGATGAACCTGGAGAAGAGCCCCCCTAAGCAAGTTGGTCCTGGGGCTCTGTTCACAAACACAAACACACCCCACAGAGCCCCAGGAAAGCAACACAATTAGACCCAACCAAATCATGAGAAAACAAAAAGATAATTACTTGACACATTGAATTAACAAAAAAACAGAGCAAACTAGAATGCTATTTGGCCCTAAACAGAGAGTACACAGTGGCAGAATACCTAACCACTGTGACTGATCCAAAATTAAGGCAATATTTGACTATGTACAGTGAGCATAGCCTTGCTATTGAGAATGGCCGCTGTAGGCAGACATGGCTCTCAAGAGAAGACAGACTATGTGCTCACTGCCCACAAAATGAGATGGAAACAGAGATGCACTTCCTAACCTCCTGCCAAATGTATGACCATATTAGAGAGACATATTTCCCTCAGATTACACAGACCCATAAAGAATTTCAAAAACAAATCCAATATTGATAAACTCCCATATCTACTGGGTGAAATTCCACAGTGTGCCATCACAGCAGCAAGATGTGTGACCTGTTGCCACAAGAAAAGGGCAACCAGTGAAGAACAAACACCATTGTAAATACAACCTATGTTTATTTATTTCCCCTTGTGTACTATTTGCACATCATTACAACACTGCATATAGACATAATATGACATTTGAAATGTCTTTATTCTTTTGGAACTTCTGTGAGTGTAATGTTTACTGTTCATTTTTATTTGCTTATTTCACTTTTGTTTATTATCTATTTCACTTGCTTCGGCAATGTTAACATATGTTTCCCATACCAATAAAGCTCCTTGAATTGGAGAGAGAGGAGAGGAAGAGAGAGGAGAGGAAGAGAGAGAGAGAGGAAGAGGGAGAGAGAGAAACACGACTCAGGACAAGACCCAGATACAGGAGGCAGACAGTTAGAATCTCAAATGTTCATTATGAAACAATGAGCAGGCAAACAGCAGGTCCAGGGCAGGCAGAGGTCAGTAATTCAAGGCAGCATCAACCGGGGACAGAACAAAAGGCAGGCTCAGTAAAGGCAGAATGGTCAGAAACAGGACTAGAAAACAGAAACTAGAGCTACTGGAAACCGGGAAAACACGCTGGTAAGACTTGTCAAGACGAGCTGGCAACAGACCAACAGAAAAAGCAGGTATCAGTACACGGAATAATGGGGGAAAATGGGAGACACCTGGTGGGGGGGTGGAGACAAGCACGAGACAGGTGAAACAGATCAGGGTGTGACAGGAGGAGAAATAGAGGAAGAGGAGAGAGAGAGAAGGGGGGGTGAGACACAGCGAGAAAGAGAGAGAGAGATAGAGAAAGAGAGGAGTTAGAGAGAGGAATGGAGCTCTGTTCAAGGTCAGTGAGTGTGTAGCAAGAGCTCTGTTCCATTTCAAACCAAGCTGCTCACACCACATAACCCTCACTCAGCGTTCACACACATTTAGGCTCTAATTCACTCAGAACTAGTCAGGGGGAGCAGTTCTGTCACATTCTGTCTTGCTGCCAGGCCCGTCTCAATGTCACGATGTGGGAGCAGATGAACTTTCCAGATCAGTGCACCATGAGCCCATGGCCAGGGAAAAACTGATTGGATTTACCCACCATGTGGCGTCAGAACACCTCAAAGACACACACACACACACACACATGTACACACACAGACGCACACACACACTATCCATTACATCATTGATTCTTAGTTTAGCTCAGCTCACCTCACAGTTCATTGATTCTAACCACACACATCTGCTGTGCACCAGCTCCAATATGACTGGTCTTGTACCTGTTGTGACCTCGACCTCACAGCCAGGCAGTATGTGATGCATGACAATGCAACTGATCCAGGGACAGCCTGTTTTCGATCTTTCAGCCTTGGCAAGGCACATTTGACATTGGTGACGTTGAGCTGAAAGGACGTTATAATGCAGGGCATTAGCAGGCAGCTTGTATGCTTATAATGAAATGTAATTCCCATGTTTGTATACAGCGGCTTACAATGTTTGGCAAATTAGGCTTACTGAGTGAACAGTGAATGTTCTGTTGTGTTATTCCCATAGACTTTCACAAGCACGGCCAGACAAGTCCAGATTGAGATGGATTTAGCAGGCTTTAAAGTGCAGAGTTCGGAGTGCAGCTATTTCTTTTTTTATGGTGGCCTTTATGTATTCAAGAAGTGTGTGCGTGTGCGTGTCCGTGTGTGTGTGTGTCGGTGTCGGTGTGCGTGTGTTTACCTCTGCGGTTAGTTGTTCAACTGAGACCAGCTTTGGCCCTCTTAAAAGAGATGAAGCAGCCAAAAGGCCTTTAGTGGCAAGCTAATCACCATGTCTGATCCCATAGCACTCCAGCCAAACAAATGCATGATAATCCTACTAAAACACACACACACACACACACACACACACCACCCAGAGTTTAGCTCTTACAGGTTTCTACTGATCTTTTCCGTAAGGTAAGACATTGACCTTTAGGAAACCCCACCATCTTCCTCCCGGATCCCCGGGTCCCCTGGTGTGTTTGGGCCGTGTTACCCAGGTGGATGTCAGGTGTGTGTTCCAGGGAAAGCAGGCGAGGTGATGTAACACCACGTTCTATAACACTGAAGAACACCTCTCACATTCCCAGGGCAGTCACCAAGGCCAGGGTATCATAACCCAGGGTCTGGTTCCAAACACAGACGACCCGCCAACCTGCAATGATCTGTCTCATTGTTTGGTTTTAGTAAGCCTCATAGCCCCTACTCCCCCCCACGTGGTGCAGCAACCCACCAGTGATGGGAAACACAATTCTTTGCCCTCAAAATGTCTCCCAAATATCTCCCAGTGTTACCAGAGAGTTACCATGGGAACGTCAGTGTCAGTTTGAGACTTTTAAACAAGCTACCGCTGTGCTACATTCTGTCTTCAGCCTACGTCTCAGTCTGGCCTATTTAGATAAAAGCAGAGCGACATCATGGTGTGGTTGAAGAGGTGGATTGAAATGCCATACGGTCATGTTTCTTCATTCTATTACAGCACTTGACTGTTTGTGACCAGGCTCTCAGAAATGGAAAACCCACAGCCAACATCTGAAAGTAATTCCGATTATTACACTTTGACGGCGTACAAATACATAAAACTCCTTTTGCGTTGCCTAATGAATAAAATATATGGCTGGGAGATTATAGGAATAAACATGACTACTCACTGTGATGATTAAACTTTCAGGTGCTCTGTGTGTGTGTGTGTGTGTGTGTGTGTGTGTGTGTGTGTGTGTGTGTGTGTGTGTGTGTGTGTGTGTGCAGACCACCTTTGAGGATTCCTCTTCTTCTTTTGTCACACAGAGGCGCTCTGTTTAGCTGCTGCCTAAACAGTAAGGTATCAGCTTGCCAGATACACGTTTCAAACCTAATTAAAGGGCAACACTCCTCTCCTGCCTGCTTCCCATTTCTCTTTCTTTAACCAATCTCTTTTTTCCCTTTCTCTGAAACAGCAGTCCCAAGTGATTCTTCCTAGAAGAAGGCAGCTTCATGGCAGATAGTATCATATGACAATTACTAAGCAAGAACTACCTCTTACTCCCCATTCATCCTGCCCAACTGACAGCCCTGTGGATTGACAGTCTGCAGAGGGTCGTTTCCATTGACTGAGTCAGTGCACTGTACATGTTGTGTACATTTCAGTGACAGTATTCCTGAACCTCTGATACTATCCATGTGTATCCCCATCCCCGGGGCCTATAGGGGGAGATTTTCCGAGGTTATGTGTTTCTGTGTGTGTGTGTGTGTGTGTGTGTGTGTGTGTGTGTGTGTGTGTGTCTGTTTGTGATAAATCTGAGTGGACGAGGTGACATTGATGAATGAGATCTTATCGGGGACGAACAGGAATAGTTTCAAGTTAGGGAAGACATTTCTAGTAGGGCCGTACGAATGGCCACCACACACACACGCACAAACCGAAATGACGCAGGCACATACATACACGCACACATACACAGTCACACACACACTGACATACTCCCATGTTATACTGCCTTACAGCCCGGGCTTTGTATTTCACCCGGAGATTGGAGTTCATCAGAAAAGGGTGTGAATTGATGGGCCTTGTAAAATACCCAGACAGCCCCATTGATCTGAGTCAATCCCAGATGTCATTTCTGCTCTGTGAGACAACCTTGGAGGCCATAGGAGCAGACCCCTAAACTAACAGACAGATTCCATCTGGGTTAGGTTGTTACAGCAGGAGGCAATCCGCTCACCTAGATTGTATTTAGCCTGTAATAGTCAATTTTCTTCTTGTGTGTGTGTGTGTGTGTGTGTGTGTGTGTGTGTGTGTGTGTGTGTGTGTGTGTGTGTGTGTGTGTGTGTGTGTGTGTGTGTGTGTGTGTGTGTGTGTGTGTGTGTGTTAAAAGAGTCAGAGTGTACTGTATTTGTACAACCACAGCATGTGTAATGAGACTGTCTGTCAGACTGTCTTTAAAGATGAACGATGATGCCAACATCCTGGGCACCAAGTAATGACAGGACTCTATGAGAC
The DNA here is from genome assembly GCF_013265735.2 of Oncorhynchus mykiss. Taxonomy (NCBI): domain Eukaryota; kingdom Metazoa; phylum Chordata; class Actinopteri; order Salmoniformes; family Salmonidae; genus Oncorhynchus; species Oncorhynchus mykiss. The sequence goes on along the minus strand of NC_048579.1, from coordinate 54,460,845 downwards.
ACACACACAAACACACACACGCACACACACACGCACACACAAACTGGTTAACATCTGTAAGGTGTAACATCAGCGGGAATGTTACACCTGTAACATCAGGGGGAACTAATCATGTTATTCACATACACACACACCTTGCAACCTGAGGATGATGGTGATAGATGGATGACACATCACCCTTGGGAAGGACATACGTGGGCAGGAAGTGAGGGAGGACATTACCAAGCTCTTCCTGCTCTCCTTATGGTTTCACTAGGGTCTCATTTAAACGCTGCTGCTCGCCTTGTTCGAAATCATCTATCGATCAACACACACCCCACCCAGGCAGGCAGGCCAGCTGGCATGCGTCTTCCTGGCGATCGACAGGCCAGAGGGAGAGATGGGATAGCTAACAGTCACTGACCTGGAAGAGAATAATTAGCTAGCTGAGGAAAAGCATCCAACATGGAATAATCCATACTGTTGTTCTGTTCAAACACAGTATGGAACGAGTCCGAAAGACGTACTTCAGTCAGGGAGGATTACAATGGAACAACAGAACCATGTTGTTACCCATCCATATACAGGTAACTGGCAAAATAAAGGAAACACCAGCATAGTGTCTTAATAGGGCGTTGGGCCACCACCTGCCAGAACAGCTTCAGTGCACCTTGGGTACCTGTTGATATCTGATGACTGAGATGGCTATGGCATATAGTTTGCATTGTTTTCATGCTTATCAAACCATTCTGTGACACCTCGTGCCCTGTGGATGGTGGCATTGTCACCCTATGGGGGCATAATCATGGTAGCCAAAATAATGGCATGCCCACCATTTTTAGAAATCACCCTAAGGATGATGGGATGTTAATTACTTAATTAACTCAGCAACAACACCTGTGTTTAAGCACCTGCTTTCAATGTACTTTGTATCCCCCATTTACTCAGGTGTTTCCATTATTACATGTATATACCCCCCTATCTGTCACCCGGTGTGTCTATACTAGGACATTGGACTTGGATAAAAACCTACCACTGATTGATGTCATTCTATACATAGATATTTCTGCTGCTGTTCAAATTGATTCCCCGAGGTGACCCAATGTGAGCTACCTGAGGGAGTGATGGCAGGAGTCAGAGGAGACAAATGACTAGTGTGGAACAATGACAGAGCTGCCCCAGGGGACAGATGCAGTGTAGGAGCATTGTGTTCAGCTCTGTTTAAGGCTGTCAGGGTGTTGGGAGAGTCACTTATTGGCAGGTTCTCTCTTTCTTTACCTTTCCGTTTATCTACACCCTGCCATATATTTCTCACTTCTCTCTCTCCTTCTATCACTCTCTCCGGATCTGTTTCTAAATCTCTCTCCATATGTCTCTTTTTATTTCTGTCATTCTTGTTCTTCTTCGTGTCTCATGTGGTGGTTAATTTCTTTACTATCAAATGAGGAGAGACAAACTTACAACACAAGTCAGTTAAATTCAATCTTTATTCATTTATTAATAAGGGAGCAGGTCAATACAACACACACAGATAAAGTGAATTGATTGAGTGCCCTACGTTAATGATGGCTGGTCGACGAATCTCCAAGATAAAAGTACAACTGAATCACTTTTTATAGCCAGTCTACATGACAAACAACAGATGTATGGAATGGGTCACAAGGTTAAGATTAGTATGAAAGATACTTATAATTCACAGCAGACAGTATCTGCTGTAAAAACTGTTCTCATTGTGTATGGACCAGGTCTGGCCCTGGGGTCATCTCTCCCTGGTACCTTATTGAACAGAAACATTAACTCATGATATGGAATGCGGTGTCTTTAGGTTTTATCACCCAGAATGCATCGTAAATCTTCTGTCAGTGTTAAATCTCCCAGAGGCCCACTTTCAGTTCACACAGACACAATAGAGTTATACGAACCCTCTATTCTGTTGCAAAAACAACCATTTCATGCAGTTACAGGATTATAACATAATCTTGTAATGTTGCTCTCACGTTCCCCATTTTGAGAATCCTCTCAATTTAAAAGAAAATATCAAGATTTAAAAACGTTCATTCACATGTAGAAAATGCATTCATTCTTCATAAACCAAGAAGCATAAAAGCAACAACTCATTGAATGGGTTCCTGCATGTGACTGGCTGCTATAGCACGGCTCAGCCTCCTCCCCAGAAACTTAGCACTGTCTCCCATTTGAATCTCCAACACATATTCTAAGCATTCTACCAATTTGTTTGGGGAGGTCATGACGCCGAAGTCGGCTCCTCTCCTTGTTCGGGCGGCGTTCGGTGGTCGACATCACCGGCTTTCTAGCCATTGCCGCTTCATTTTTCCATTGTTCCATTTGTTTTGTCTTGTTCCCTGCACACCTGGTTTTCATTCCCTAATCACACTGCATGTATTTATTCCTCTGTTCCCCTCCATGGGCTTTTCACGTAGGATGTTTATTGTACAACATTTGCTCTATTTTTGTGACTGTTTCGCGCATAGCACTTTTACCTTTGGCTGGAGGTTTTGACGCAGTGGCGTCTGCCTCTGCCTTAATAAAGTGTGCGCCTGTTCACAACTCTCTGCTCTCCTGCACCTGACTTCTCCACCAGTAGCGTACACCGTGACAACAGCCACCTGCACAAGCCCATGAAGAATTACAAAAAATGCATACAGTACATGATTCAAGGCTATATCTTCATAGACAGTGAAAATCAAACATGTCATGCATAATGCAGTGCATGCAACAATGGAGTTGAATAAAAATAAGCTTTAGTTATCTATCACACTCCAATAGATCCGCATGGTGGAAATAACTATTTCCGTCCCAGAAACTAAAATGAGCAGATCTTGTTGGACAAATCCAGGTAGTGACCTTTCAGGCACTGTTTCTTCTGGCGTCTTCTTCACTGTCTTCTTCGGATAGCTTTACAGTTCAAAGTGGATGACCCATGATAATGTCCCAATTTCAGTGTCTCACCTGAGCCACCATTACCTTTACCACCCATTATGTCTTGTCCATTCGTCAACCAGTATACCAGGAACATAAGAAAAGTTTGGAACAGATTTCTCCCCATGCCCACTCCTCGTGGACTCCTCTCACTCTCCTGAGAGAAAAGACATGAGAGAAAAGCAGTCGATAGCTCTGATTGGACGCTGCATACAGGCTGCTTGCTCAGGACTCAGGTCCCTCGGTAGAAGTGGTGCAGACAGGGTCGTATTGAATGCCATTTCTTCAGCCGGTTAGAGGGGGTTTTGAGGTACACATACAGTTCGGTTCAGTTCATTTTTGATTCAGGAAATCCAGACAGGCATTGACTATATGATAAATGATTACTTTTACCAGTTATTCTTAATATCAACGTGTAAACATGTGTCAAAGACAATAACAACGCATTCTATTGAAACTATTTTTTCAAATTGGCTTATACTCTCCATCACGTCAACTTCATCGCAGAGCCACAGGATCACCCGGGAGAACTCCCAACAATCCTGGTGAGATTTGTATCAAAACCGAATTGAACAAACAACACAAACAGCACAACAATACACTCCTTCACATATCACTCAATGAACTCGTACAAATCACTCAAGGCGTGTAAACCTCAATCCAAAACCTCAGAGGACTGTTACCGCCCCCATTTTGACACGACTCCCAATGTGAGTAATGGGTATAAAAAAAAACACTACTACTAGTCAACAAATAAAACGTAATAATTTCAAATAACAAAATCGAATTAGAATCACCACCCTTACCTCCATAAAGAAAAATAATTGTTGCCATACAGTCATAGTAAAATAGACTTAATCAGATGCTTGACATTTGGATAATAAGATTTGATATAACGTTATCTTGGGGTTCCGTTCATTCACTGCCCATCATAGAATATCATGGGGTGGTATTGAGAGTGGGATGATAATTTTAGAAAGCAGCAGAAGGTCTATAGTTCCCAGGAGGCTTGATTTTGCCATGGTTTCTAGGAGGTTAGAGAACTGTTGAGGATCCCATAATGGGCCGGTAATTGTCCGGGAAGCAAAAGTACATTTTTGTGCTTCCACTGGAGAGCTGCTTCGTAGCTGTGGAGAGTCCTTGAAAACGCAAATGGAATGGTTGATGTGAGTACCTAAGAATTTATTATGTTTTATATGGATCCTGTGAAGATATGAAAATGTGATGAATTCTATGTGTGTATAATCGATTACTAGAGATTTGATAAAGTAATACTGGGAAAATAATGAGATGCAACTTAAACAACAAATATGTAGACTTACGTAGGTTTTGAGTTGGTCTCTTCAAAAAGGCTTTTCGGCGAAAGGAAACGATGCTATTATCTGAGGATAGCACATCCGTAAACAAAGAGAGAAACCATATTTCAACCCTGCAGGCGCGACACAAAACGCAGAAATAAAAATATAATTCATGCCTTACCTTTGATGAGCTTATTTTGTTGGCACTCCAATATGTCTCATAAACAACACAAATGGTAATTTTGTTCGATTAATTCCGTCGATATATATCCAAAATGTCCATTTATTTGGCGCGTTTGATCCAGAAAAACACTGGTTCCAACTTGCGCAACATGACTACAAAATATCTCAAAAGTTACCTGTAAAGTTTGCCAAAACATTTCAAACTACTTTTGTAATACAACTTTAGGTATTTTTTAACGTAAATAATCAATAAATTGGAGACGGAATGATCTTTGTTCAATACAGGAGGAAAACAAACTGTAGCTAGCTTTCTGGTCATGCGCCTCTATCTAACAGTACACTTCAAGTGACCCTCGTTCAAGATGGCCATACTTCTTCATTACACAAAAGAATAACCTCAACCAATTTCTAAAGACTGTTGAAGCGATAGGAACTGCACGAAGGTCCCTTAGAAATCTGAATTCCCAATGAAAACCCATTGAAAAGAGAGTGACCTCAAAAAATAAAATCTGAATGGTTTGTCCTCGGGTTTCGCCTGCTAAATAAGTTCTGTTATACTCACAGACATGATTCAAACAGTTTTAGAAACTTCAGAGTGTTTTCTATCCATCTACTAATAATATGTACACATCTACTAATATATACATCTACTAATATGCATATCTTATCTTCTGGGGATGAGTAGCAGGTAGTTGAATTTGGGCATGCATTTCATCCGGACGTGAAAATACTGCCCCCTGTCACCAAAAGGTTCATCCCACCGATTTCAGAAAGGCTTTACGACGAAAGCAAACCAAATGATTATGTTAGGTGAGTGCCAAGTCACAGAAAAACACAGCCATTTTTCCAGACAAAGAGAGGAGTCACAAAAAGCAGAAATAGAGATAAATGAATCACTAACCTTTGATGATCTTCATCAGATGACACTCATAGGACTTCATGTTACACAATACATGTATGTTTTGTTCGATAAAGTTCATATTTATATAAAAAAATCTCAGTATACATTGGCACGTTATGTTCATTAGTTCCAAAACATCCGGTGATTTTGCAGAGAGCCACATCAATTTACAGAAATACTCATAATAAACATTGATAAAAGATACAACTATTATGCATTGAATTATAGATACACTTCTCCTTAATGCAACCGCTGTGTCATATTTCAAAAAAGCTTTACCGAAAAAGCACACCATGCAATAATCTGAGTACAGCGCTCAGAGACCAAAACCACCCAAACAGATATCCACCATGTTGTGTAGTCAACAGAAGTCAGAAATAGCATTATAAATATTCACTTACCTTTGATGATCTTCATCAGAATGCACTCCCAGGAATCCCAGTTCCACAATAAATGTTTGTTTTGTTCGATAATGTCCATCATCTATGTCCAAATACCTCCTTTTTGTTTGCGCGTTTAGCCCAGTAATCCAAATTCATGACGCGCGATCACTAGGTGCAGACAAAAACTCAGTTCCGTTACATCTGTAGAAACATGTCAAACGATGTATAGAATCAATCTTTAGGATGTTTTTAACATAAATCTTCAATAATGTTCCAACCGGAGAATTCCCTTGTTTGTAGAATTGCAATGGAACTCAAGCTAACTATCATGTGAACGCACGTGGTCAGCTCATGCCTCTCTGCCAGACCTCTGACTCATTCCCCTCTAATTCGCCCCCACTTCACAGTAGAAGCATCAAACAAGGTTCTAAGGACTGTTAGTGGAAGCCTTTGGAAGTGCACTATGACCCCTTAGACACTGTGTATTCAATAGGGAATGAGTTGAAAAATGACAAACCTCAGATTTCCCTCTTCCTGTTTGGATTTTTTCTCAGGTTTTTGCCTGCCATATGAGTTCTGTTATACTCACAGACATCATTCAAACAGTTTTAGAAACTTCAGAGTGTTTTCTATTCAAAACTACTAATGATATGCATATTTTAGCCACTGGGCCTGAGTAGCAGACAGTTTACTCTGGGCACCTTAATCATTTAAGCTACTCAATACTGCCCCTAGCCAAGTTAAAGGCTTGGACATGTATTTATTATTTTGGTTAGGTTAGGGTGTGACTAGGGTGGGTATGTTAGTTTTTGTATTGTCTAGGGGTTGTTGTATATCTAGGGTTTTTTGTAAGTCTAGGTGTTTGTATGTCTATGGTGGCCTGGATTGGTTCGCAATCAGAGGCAGCTGTTTATCGTTGTCTCTGATGGGGGACCATATTTAGGTAGCTATATTCCCTTGGGTATTTTGTGGGTTCTTATTCTATGTTTACTTGCCTGTCTGCACTATCCGTATTCGCTTCATGTTTTGTTTGTTCAGTGTTGCATTTCTTTAATAAATTAAGAATGTACGCTTACCACGCTGCGCCTTGGTCTCCTCCGTACAACGAACGTGACAGATATTTGCAGTAGTCTGAATAGTTGAATCGGAAACGTTCTGTGATCATTTCTGATTACTGTTGCTGGGTTTATTGTTTAGGTAACCCGAGTGAATTTGAGCAGGAAGTTAATGTATTCAAACATTATAATCTGTTTCCATTACGTGGAACAATGTCCGGTCATTAAAGTGGATTACAGTTTGAGTTTTTTTACAGGGACAGTGCACATTCATCAACGTTTCAGTTAATTTTCAACCGCAGTCCCTGGGCAGGTTATTAAAAACAATTACAATAACAATACAGACAATCAATGAGCAGGGAGCACATGTAAAGCAACATAGAACAAGCAACATGTAGCACGCAAAAAGCAAAAAAACAAAATACATAAAAGCAACAGTGTTTCCACCCCTCACCAGCTACAGACAACATGGAAAGCGGCAATACACAGCTAGGGATTATTTTCAATAGTCTGATTGGCCTTTAGCCATGTCTTCATGATATTCTTGAAGTGGTACAGTTGTGGTGGTACAGTTGTGTCTGATGCAGGGTATTCTAGACATGGGAAGCTCTCACAGAGAAAGCAGATTGACTAAAGATGCTTTTCCTTAACTATACAGTCACCTCTCATGGCAGACCTTGTGGATCTGCTGCCATATGTTTGGGTTTTCTGTTTAACAAAAGCACTGAGTGGAGGGAGAGCCAGGCCATTTAGGATCTTGAATACAAGACCTGCGTCGGTGTATTGCACCAAATTTTTCCAACTCAGGAGCTCATGTTTTCTGAGGATGTAACAGTGATGATGGCTATTGGGCTTCTAATCAAGCACTTTGAGAGCCTGTTTGCAGACAGACTGAATGGGTTTTAATGTTGTACAGCAAGCTTGGGCCCAACTAGTCAAGCAGTATGTTAAGTAGGGGAGTATCATAGATTTGAAGTACAGTTTTTCTATATACAGTGGGGAGAACAAGTATTTGATACACTGCCGATTTTGCAGGTTTTCCTTACAAAGCATGTAGATGTCTGTAATTGTTATCATAGGTACACTTCAACTATGAGAGACGGAATCTAAAACAAAAATGCAGAAAATCACATTGTATGATTTTTAAGTAATTAATTTTCATTTTATTACAAGTATTTCATCACCTACCAACAAGTAAGAATTCTGGCTCTCACAGACCTGTTAGTTTTTCTTTAAGAAGCCCTCCTGTTCTCCACTCATTACCTGTATTTACTGCACCTGTTTGAACTCGTTACCTGTATAAAAGACACCTGTCCACACACTCAATCAAACAGACTCCACAATGGCCAAGACCAGAGAGCTGTTTAACCTTTCTGATCTCCCCATCCCGGATCCGGGTTCGTGAATACAGACTCAAGCTCATTACCATAACGCAACGTTAACTATTCATGAAAATCGCAAATGAAATGAAATAAATATGCTAGCTCTCAAGCTTAGCCTTTTGTTAACAACACTGTCATCTCAGATTTTCAAAATATGCTTCTCAACCATTGCAAAACAAGCATTTGTGTAACAGTATTGATGGCTAACGTAGCATTTAGCATTAGCATTCAGCTGGCAACATTTACACAAAAAAACAGAAAAGCATTCAAAAAAATCATTTACCTTTGAAGAACTTCAGATGTTTTCAATGAGGAGACTCTCAGATAGCAAATGTTCAGTTTTTCCTGAAAGATTATTTGTTTAGGACAAATCGCTCCGTTTTCTGCGTCACGTTTAGCTATGAAAAAAACCCTGTATCCAGGATTGTGTAAATCTATCAGCAAGCTCATTAGCATAACACAACGTTAACTATTTATGAAAATCGCAAATGAAATGAAATAAATATGCCATCTCTCAAGCTTAGCCTTTTGTAAACAACACTGTCATCTCAGATTTTCAAAATATGCTTCTCAACCATAGGAAAACAATAATTTGTGTAAAAGTAGCTAGCTAGAGTTAGCATTTCGCGTTAGCATTTAGCGTTAGCATTAGCGTTAGCATCCAGCACGCAACATTAACAAAAACATAAAAGCCTTCAAATAAAATAATTTACCTTTGAAGAACTTCTGATGTTTTCAATGAGGATACTCTCAGTTAGATAGCAGATGCTCAGTTTTTCCAAAAAGATTCCTTGTGTATTAGAAATAGCTCCGTTTTATACATCACATTTGGCTACCAAAACAAATCCATAAATTCAGTCCTCAAAACGCAAACTTTTTTCCAAATTAACTCCATAATATCGACTGAAAACATGGCAAACGTTGTTTAGAATCAATCATCAAGGTGTTTTTCACATATCTCTTCATTGATACATCGTTCTTGGACACATGCTTTCTCCCCTGAATCAAATGGTAAAGTAGAAGCAGCTGGCAATTGCGCACCGAATTCGACGCAGGACACCAGGCGGACACTTGGAAAATGTAGTCTCTTATGGTCAATCTTCCAATGATATGCCTACAAATACGTCACAATGCTGCTAAGACCTTGGGCGAACGACAGAAAGTGTAGGCTCATTCGTTGCGCAATCACAGCCATATAAGGAGAGAATGGAAAACAGAGCTTCAGAAATTCTGCTAATTCCTGGGTGATGCATCATCTTGGTTTCGCCTGTAGAATGAGTTTTGGGGCACTTACAGACAAAATCTTTGCAGATTCTGAAACTTCAGAGTGTTTTCTTTCCAAAACTGTCAAGAATATGCATAGTCGAGCATCTTTTCGTGACAAAATATCGCGCTTAAAACGGGAACGTTTTTTATCCAAAAATGAAATAGCGCCCCTAGAGCTCTAACTGGTTTTAAGGACATCAGATAAAATTGTAGTCCTGCACAAGGCTGGGATGGGCTACAGGACAATAGGCAAGCAGCTTGGTGAGAAGGCAACAACAGTTGGCGCAATTATTAGAAAATGGAAGAAGTTCAAGATGACGGTCAATCACCCTCGGTCTGGGGCTCCATGCAAGATCTCACCTCGTGGGGCATCAATGATCATGAGGAAGGTGAGGGATCAGCCCAGAACTACATGGCAGGACCTGGTCAATGACCTGAAGAGAGCTGGGACCACAGTCTCAAAGAAAACCATTAGTAACACACTACGCCGTCATGGATTAAAATCCTGCAGCCCACGCAATGTCCCTCGGCTCAAGCCAGCGCATGTCCAGGCCCGTTTGAAGTCTGCCAATTACCATCTGGATGATCCAGAGGAAGAATGGGAGAAGGTCATGTGGTCTGATGAGACAAAAATAGAGCTTTTTGATCTAAACTCCACTCGCCGTGTTTGGAGGAAGAAGAAGGATGAGTACATCCCCAAGAACACCATCCCAACCGTGAAGCATGGAGATGGAAACATCATTCTTTGGGGATGCTTTCTGCAAAGGGGACAGGACGACTGCACCGTATTGAGGGGAGGATGGATGGGGCCATGTATCGCGAGATCCTGGCCAACAACCTCCTTCCCTCAGTAAGAGCATTGAAGATGGGTCGTGGCTGGGTCTTCCAGCATGACAACGACCCGAAACACACAGCCAGGGCAACTAAGGAGTGGCTCCGTAAGAAGCATCTCACGGTCCTGGAGTGGCCTAGCCAGTCTCCAGACCTGAACCCAATATAACATCTTTGGAGGGAGCTGAAAGTCCGTATTGCCCAGCGACAAACCTGGAACCTGAAGGATCTGGAGAAGGTCTGTATGGAGGAGTGGGCCAAAATCCCTGCTGCAGTGTGTGCAAACCTGGTCAAGAACTACAGGAAACATATGATCTCTGTAATTGCAAACAAAGGTTTCTGTACCAAATATTAAGTTATTATTTTCTGATGTATCAAATACTTATGTCATGCAATAAAATGCTAATTCATTACTTAAAAATCATACAATGTGATTTTCTGGATTTTTATTTTAGATTCCATCTCTCACAGTTGAATGACTATGATAAAAAATTACAGACCTCTACATGCTTTGTAAGTAGGAAAACCTGCAAAATCGTCAGTGTATCAAATACTTGTTCTCCCCACTGTATATCGTGGATTAGCTAGGTTAAAAGAGAGATTGGAATCAAGTATGATGCCAAGGTACTTAAAATCACCTGAAGCTTTTCCCCTGACACATAGACATCTGGCTCAGCGGCATCAGTTGCCCTCTCTGTGAGGAACATGCAGACAGTTTTTTTCACATTGAGATGCACAGGTCTCTCTTTTCCATAACCATATAACATTATCCTGGTACCGTTACTGAATGTAATACTTTTTTCTGACACAAATGTAGTAAATTTCTCAGCGTAAGGAATCAGTGATATTTGATTCCAGACATCTATTAAAAAGTTGTTTGAGACGTATGGGACTTCCATCAGTCTCCTTCCGGGACTTTGATGTTTGCTGAAAATAAACGCAGTTAACAGTGAGAGGACGTTTCTTTTTTTGCTGAGTTTATGACCTCTGACCTCTGACCTCTGTACTGACTTTTCAGTGTGGTTTTAATCACCCTCATTGGAAAGCCATTTGGATGATGAATTTAAGGTCATTTGTAATACTGATTTGAAGGTAATTTGTAATATTGATAATTATGATGAAGTTTATAGTTCTTAGCCATATGTGTGATGTGAACCAACGGGAAAAAGGAGAGGGCATTGCTTTTAACTAAGGGTAGGCTGTCTTAAAACTTGTTAGGGATCAGACCCCTTTTTCTCAATTTCCACCTGAATGACATGCCCAAAGCAAACTGCTTGTAGCTCAGGCCCTGAAGTCAGAATATGCTTATTATTGATACCATTTGAAGGAAAACACTTTGAAGTTTGTAGAATTGTTAAAATAATGTAGGCAAATATAATACAATAGATGTGGTAGGAGAAAATAAAAATAAAAACCAACCAGAATTTATTTGGACAGTGCAGTTAGGTTAACAAGAATTGACGCTTTCAGCCGATATAAGACACTTATATGTACCTAAATGTTTAATTACTATAAAAACTATTAGAATTTACTTGAATTACTCGCCCTCCAGCTTGACCAGAAATTGTACCGCCAGCGGAACACTGATCCCTCAGATGATTCGTTGAGAGCCCCGAGACAGAAGTACAAAGGTATTTTTATAGCCAAGATACATGACAAACAACAGATGTATAGAATGGGTCACAAGGTTAAGATTAGTATGAAAGATACTTATAATTCACAGCAGACAGTATCTGCTCAATATCTGCTCTTATCTGTTCAATAAGGTACCAGGGAGAGATGACCCCAGGGCCAGACCTGGTCCATACACAATGAGAACGTTTTTTACAGCAGATACTGTCTGCTGTAAAAAACGTTCTCATTGTGTATGGACCAGGTCTGGCCCTGGGGTCATCTCTCCCTGGTACCTTATTGAACAGAAACATTAACTCATGCTATGGAATGCGGTTTCTTTGATGCGGTCTAGATTTATCACCCAAAAGACATCGTAAATCTTCTGTCAGTGTTAACTCTCCCAGAGGCCCGCTTTCAGTTCACACAGACACAATAGAGTTATAAGAACCCTCTATTCTGTTGCATAAAATAACCATTTGATGCAGTTACAGCATTATAACATAATCTTGCAATTTTGCTCTCACACTCTCTCTCATATGCTCTCTTTCTAAGCCTCTTTCTATCTCCTTTTCTCTCCTTGTTCCTCTCTCCAAGTAGGTTTTCCACTAAGAGCCCTGTGGTTAGCAGGTTGTTCACACAGTCAGTGCATCAGTAACCTCCTGCAGGCTACCCTTCATCGCTATTGACAGAGAGATGTCAATGATAATAAAGTAATAGTCCACACAACATTCCATTAACACTCTACTACTCCTGGCAGAGATACTTCATGGTGGCCATTTTGGCTCTGGAGCCAAAGTTTCTCGGCCATGGTTGAGTTGTCAGTGGGTTTTCGATTGACCAGATGAGAGATGAAGTGGTTAGCGCTGGCAGTATTCTTGGGCTCTGTAAATTGGCACCATTGGCTATAGTAGTGCAGGTATTTTACCCAGCACTGCTAAGAGGGGAGTTATTACACACAGATATCTGTCAGCATAGATCGGTACTATCTGAATGAATGACAATGTAATAAGTAAATGGATTTGTTATTATGAATGGGGATTTGTTGTGGCCTCATTGATGTTCTGAGGTGTGGTCTGAAAGGGTTGCTATTAACAAACTGCAATTCTCTAAAAGGAAGCTACATTTTCAAAATAAAACTGATTTATTTTTAGTCTGGCATACCAAACCAATCTCACCCACCTCCTGTTAGGAGGTTGTCCCTCTAATCACCCTCTAAGCACTGATTGAATTGAAATAATCTGAATGATAAATACATTTTTAAAACCCGTTCCCGAAACGACCTAAAGGACAACAAGACCTGTCCCCTTATGGACCCGGTCCGATCTTTTCAAAGACTCTCTCTGCTTTTCATAAGCAGGTGAGTCTGCCAGTCTGCACGGCCTCATTTGAACTTAGTGTGTGTGCGCACACTTGTACAGTTGATTACTTGTATAG
>NC_048579.1:54390079-54442579 GCF_013265735.2 Oncorhynchus mykiss | reverse complement strand
CATATCAAAGCCTCGCTCTCTCTTCCACTCCACCGGTGGTATTCTGAAGAAGCCTCATTTTCCTGATCAAAGGGGCTACAAGTAGCTTCCTTCTTTTATCTTCCTCCAGTGCCTGTTCCTATCTAATGCTCTGCCCATGGGAGAGGAGGACAGCACTTTGATATGGCAGAATGTCACAGAGGCCCAGTCACTTCTGTCTTCTGTACCCCACCCTCCTCGATGCTCTGCAGGAGATGTACCCAGATAAGACTCAACAATAGCTGCATACATCATCCATTCTCTCTCTCCCTCTCCCTCTCCCTCTCCCTCTCCCTCTCCCTCTCCCTCTCTCTCTCTCTCACACACAAAGTTAATTTAATGTATATGTGTTTCATTTTAGATGAGGCGTGTAATATGTGGAGCTATCGTCTCTCAGTCTGTTTAGCACATCAAAGCAGTGGGGAACGTGTGGGATCTGGAGGCAACGTTGCCTTGTGATGATTAGATTGTAATCCATGCCTAGAGGAGTTTTGGGGTGTGTGTGTGTGTGTTTAACCTTGTTTTTGGTTTTGCTATTATTGTGGGGACCAGAAGTCCTCGCACGGATAGCAAAACAAGGACAATTCTGACAAGTGGGGACATTTCAAATCAAATCAAATTGTATTTGTCACATACGCCGAATACAACAGGTGTGGACCTTACAGTGAAATGCTTACCTACACGCCCTTAACCAACAATGCTTTGAGAAGTTAAGAAGAAAAAAGTGTTAAGTAAAAAAATAGATAAGTAGAAAAAAAAAGAAAAAGTAACAAATAATTAAACAGCAGCAGTAAAATAACAATAGTGAGGCTATATACAGGGGGTACCGGTACAGAGTCAATGTGGAGGCTATATACAGGGGGTACCGGTACAGAGTCAATGTGGAGGCTATATACAGGGGTTACCGGTACAGAGTCAATGTGGAGGCTATATACAGGGGGTACCGGTACAGAGTCAATGTGGAGGCTGTATACAGGGGTTACCGGTACAGAGTCAATGTGGAGGCTATATACAGGGGGTACCGGTACAGAGTCAATGTGGAGGCTATATACAGGGGGTACCGGTACAGAGTCAATGTGGAGGCTATATACAGGGGGTACCGGTACAGAGTCAATGTGGAGGCTATATACAGGGTGTTACGGTACAGAGTCAATGTATAGGCTATATACAGGGGGTACCGGTACAGAGTCAATGTATAGGCTATATACAGGGGGTACCGGTACAGAGTCAATGTATAGGCTATATACAGGGGGTACCGGTACAGAGTCAATGTGGAGGCTATATACAGGGTGTTACGGTACAGAGTCAATGTGGAGGCTATATACAGGGTGTTACGGTACAGAGTCAATGTATAGGCTATATACAGGGGGTACCGGTACAGAGTCAATGTGGAGGCTATATACAGGGTGTTACGGTACAGAGTCAATGTGGAGGCTATATACAGGGGGTACCGGTACAGAGTCAATGTGGAGGCTATATACAGGGGGTACCGGTACAGAGTCAATGTGGAGGCTATATACAGGGGGTACCGGTACAGAGTCAATGTGGAGGCTATATACAGGGTGTTACGGTACAGAGTCAATGTATAGGCTATATACAGGGGGTACCGGTACAGAGTCAATGTATAGGCTATATACAGGGGGTACCGGTACAGAGTCAATGTATAGGCTATATACAGGGGGTACCGGTACAGAGTCAATGTGGAGGCTATATACAGGGTGTTACGGTACAGAGTCAATGTGGAGGCTATATACAGGGTGTTACGGTACAGAGTCAATGTATAGGCTATATACAGGGGGTACCGGTACAGAGTCAATGTGGAGGCTATATACAGAGGGTACCGGTACAGAGTCAATGTGGAGGCTATATACAGGGGGTACCGGTACAGAGTCAATGTGGAGGCTGTATACAGGGTGTTACGGTACAGAGTCAATGTATAGGCTATATACAGGGGGTACCGGTACAGAGTCAATGTGGAGGCTATATACTGGGTGTTACGGTACAGAGTCAATGTATAGGCTATATACAGGGGGTACCGGTACAGAGTCAATGTGGAGGCTATGTACAGAGGGTACCGGTACAGAGTCAATGTGGAGGCTATATACAGAGGGTACCGGTACAGAGTCAATGTGGAGGCTATATACAGAGGGTACCGGTACAGAGTCAATGTGGAGGCTATATACAGGGGGTACCGGTACAGAGTCAATGTGGAGGCTATATACTGGGTGTTACGGTACAGAGTCAATGTATAGGCTATATACAGGGGGTACCGGTACAGAGTCAATGTGGAGGCTATATACAGAGGGTACCGGTACAGAGTCAATGTGGAGGCTATATACAGAGGGTACCGGTACAGAGTCAATGTGGAGGCTATATACAGGGTGTTACGGTACAGAGTCAATGTATAGGCTATATACAGGGTGTTACGGTACAGTGTCAATGTGGAGGCTCTATACAGAGGGTACCGGTACAGAGTCAATGTGGAGGCTATATACAGAGGGTACCGGTACAGAGTCAATGTGGAGGCTATATACAGAGGGTACCGGTACAGAGTCAATGTGGAGGCTATATACAGGGTGTTACGGTACAGAGTCAATGTATAGGCTATATACAGGGTGTTACGGTACAGTGTCAATGTGGAGGCTATATACAGGGTGTTACGGTACAGAGTCAATGTGGAGGCTATATACAGGGTGTTACGGTACAGAGTCAATGTATAGGCTATATACAGGGTGTTACGGTACAGTGTCAATGTGGAGGCTATATACAGAGGGTACCGGTACAGAGTCAATGTGGAGGCTATATACAGAGGGTACCGGTACAGAGTCAATGTGGAGGCTATATACAGAGGGTACCGGTACAGAGTCAATGTGGAGGCTATATACAGGGTGTTACGGTACAGAGTCAATGTATAGGCTATATACAGGGTGTTACGGTACAGTGTCAATGTGGAGGCTATATACAGGGTGTTACGGTACAGAGTCAATGTAGAGGCTATATACAGAGGGTACCGGTACAGAGTCAATGTGGAGGCTATATACAGGGTGTTACGGTACAGAGTCAATGTGGAGGCTATATACAGGGTGTTACGGTACAGTGTCAATGTGGAGGCTATATACAGGGTGTTACGGTACAGTGTCAATGTGGAGGCTATATACAGGGTGTTACGGTACAGAGTCAATGTAGAGGCTATATACAGGGTGTTACGGTACAGTGTCAATGTGGAGGCTATATACAGGGTGTTACGGTACAGAGTCAATATATAGGCTATATACAGGGTGTTACGGTACAGAGTCAATGTGGAGGCTATATACAGGGGGTACTGATACAGAGTCAATGTGGAAGCTATATACAGGGTGTACCGGTACAGAGTCAATGTGGAGGCTATATACAGGGGGTACCGGTACAGAGTCAATGTGGAGGCTATATACAGGGGGTACCGGTACAGAGTCAATGTGGAGGCTATATACAGGGTGTTACGGTACAGAGTCAATGTGGAGGCTATATACAGGGTGTTACGGTACAGTGTCAATGTGGAGGCTATATACAGGGTGTTACGGTAGAGTGTCAATGTGGAGGCTATATACAGGGTGTTACGGTACAGAGTCAATGTAGAGGCTATATACAGGGTGTTACGGTACAGAGTCAATGTGGAGGCTATATACAGGGGGTACCGGTACAGAGTCAATGTCGAGGCTGTATACAGGGGTTAACGGTACAGAGTCAATGTGGAGGCTATATACAGGGGGTACCGGTACAAAGTCAATAGTGAGGCTATATACAGGGGGTACCGGTACAGAGTCAATGTGGAGGCTATATACAGGGGGTACCGGTACAAAGTCAATAGTGAGGCTATATACAGGGGGTACCGGTACAGAGTCAATAGTGAGGCTATATACAGGGTGTACCGGTACAGAGTCAATGTGGAGGCTATATACAGGGGGTACCGGTACAGAGTCAATGTGTGGGGGCACTGATCCACACAAGGAAAAAGGCTATTTTAGGCTTAGAGTTTCATTTAGGGTTCATGTTACAATTAGGGTTATTTTAGGTTTAGGGGTTAAGTTCAGGATTAGGGGTTAGGGAAAATAGTGTTGTTATGGGAATCAATTGTTTGGTCCCGACAAGGATAGTAAAACAAAAATGTGTGTTTGGGCTGTTGCGGTTACCATACTACCGCCACACCGGTGGTCACGAGTCATGAAGGCAGTCAAATTCCACGTGACCGTTTAGTCACGCTAATTAGGCTTCTCCAAGCTCTGATGCTGCTGATGGTCATTAGTAGCCTACCAAACTTTCTAACTGCCTGGTAGTCAGCCTTCTATTCTCCCTCTAATTACTCTGACATCAATGCAAATTTAATCGAGAATCTAATCAAACACTTCATGAAAGCCCACGAGCTCATGTTGTCGCAACATTTCTATAGGCTATGCAATTGTGCGAGAAAAATGAGCGATGGCCTCTACTAAAAATAGGAGGATCCCATCAGCTTTCTATAGGCTAGGCCTACTATATTTATTTCTCAACTTTCCTAATATTAAGCACATTGCTTATATTTACAATTGGAGTATAGCCTACCTGGCTGGCGTGAAAATAAACCATGGGAAAAGTGTCCTCCATTAGCTATTTAAGTGCATAGATGACAGGTATTTTATCCGCTGCCCCTTTTTCGATACAGGTGCATAATAATGATCCATTCTAAATCAAAACAGATTTCACACATATATTATTTAGTATAGGTAAAGACAATATTAAATCAAGAATAGTCTGATGGGTGACAACATTAGCCCAACACTTGTGAATTATATATTATCACTTGTGATTGATGCGGTTTGTAAAGGTTTGTATCACCTTTGATAAGGTTTGTATCACAACTGAAGTGGCCAAATAACATCTATTAAAATTAAGCACATTAATCCGATTTAGAAGGGGTGTAGAACTTAATTGCCATATGTAAGCAGCACGTGAGTTTCAAGTTTGGGGAAGATCATTTCCACCATAGAGATGCACCTTTATAATAAATGCATTCATTACCTGCATAACTGCATTTGCGGTCACTTTTGATAATGGTGTTTTCCGCTAATGGAACATTCGCTCTTATAGCCTACTACCATGTACACATTGCTGAGCTTATAATGTGAAGAAATAACCTAATAGTTTAGCAACATTCTGATCTGTTGCATCAGCCACATGGCATTAAAACGTTTTTGGGATGCTAGTGGTTGTTTTAATTTGGGATCTCTAGCATCCCACAACTGTCCCAGACTATGTTTGGAATCTTTATTTCTCACACAGAATAGGTCGAATGTTGTACTATGGGGGATAGTAGATTGACATAGGCTAGTGCTTTTACTGTTCGTTAGGCCTACTCATCTTGTTGGCTGACGAAAAATAAACGTGGACAGTTCTTCTGTTTGTAGAACAACTAAAGTTACATTAATAACTCTAAATTAAGCATAAAGCAATACCTATTTCTTTGTTAAACGCTCAAAAAAGAATAGCCGTATGTGAGCACTCCCTCAAATCGTTTGGAGAAAATATCCTTTCTATTTTATTCAGCTTTGTATTCTTCATACTATAAAATAATGCCATGGAATTCTAAGCAAATCTTGCCTGCTAAAATAACTTGTGTAGCCCACAGCCATTTGGCATAGCCAGATCAGCACCTAACATAAGGACAACTCAGAGTATGCTATTCTGTTCTTCTGACTTGCCTAATTAAATCAAGTTTAAATAAATATAAATACAATTAAAATATCATGCTTCTTTAGACTTGTCTAAAATAAATAATTGATTTAGTATGAAGGTGTAGGCTATATTACATGGATTTATTAGACTTTTTAAAAACTAGATGTTCCAAAGGTCTGCATTAGTGGCTTGTGGCAGCCAGGAGATGCTAAATGTGTTTATGTTAATTGACGGTCAATTACCGTGAGACCGACAGTTATTTGCTTGGCAATCACCAGCTGACAAAATTTTGTGACTGCCACAGCCCTGTGTGTGTGTGTGTGTGTGTGTGTGTGTGTGTGTGTGTGTGTGTGTGTGTGTGTGTGTGTGTGTGTGTGTGTGTGTGTGTGTGTGTGTGTGTGTGTGTTCGACTCAGTGATGGATGCGTGTCTAATGTGGACCCTGCTGTCTTGCAGTGTGTGTGTGTGTGTGTGCATGTGTGTGTGTGTGTGCGCGTGTGCATGTGTGTGTGTGTGTGTGCATGTGTGTGTGTGTGTGTGCCTTAGTGCATCTGCCTTTGCAGTAAAAAGATAGATGGGGCGCCTGGCAGCTCCAGTCTGTTGGTTGACATGTTTATAAATAGACAGATGAATGAAAGTCTCTCAGGTCTTTTATGTGTTTTCTCCTTTATTTTCTCTGCCAGTCAGTCACTCACCTCCCAGGGTTGTATTCATTCAATATAGAATTGGTAGAAAAGGCCAGTTCTCCTGACTGTGGAGAGAGACGCTATGGCTCCATGCTGCTGAAAAAGACCAGTTCATATGATAGATCAGTCACCGCCTGCTTGACTCAGTGATATGGTGCAGTGGTTGTATTTTGATTTCTGACAAGTTCATGCACTGTATGTTTTTTGGACATGTATGAATGTTAGTCTCTCCTCCATCACTTTGTCTAAGTTAAATCTCTCTCTCTCTGGTCCCTTCCATTCTGTTCACTGTTGTTCCCTCTGTAAAGTGTAAACCCCATCAGGTGACAGCCTCTTACTGAGAGCGTTGACCAAATGCCATTCATTATGTATACAACCCTGTCAAATCCTCTCTGCCCGGGTCGATATTGTCATACAGGTCTAGATCAGTCACTCGTCAACAGCCTCTAGTGAACCCACTCTCATCCTGTCACACACTTAGACACACACCCACATACGTGACACGCAAGCATGGACGCTCGCACACACACACACAATACACTAGCATGCTTGTCACACACACACACACAATCTCACACAGAAACACACACACACAGGTACATGTTATGTACTGGGTAATGCTAATCACTCTACTGACTGGTGTTAGAATGGAAGTGTGGAGGGGGAGAGGGGGTGCATGTTCTCCTAATAGCCCTGAGAGGGAGGGGGAGAGGGGGTGCATGTTCTCTTAATAGCCCTGAGAAGGAGGGGGAGAGGGGGGTGCATGTTCTAATAGCCCTGAGAGGGAGGGGGAGAGGGGGTGCATGTTCTCCTAATAGCCCTGAGAGGGAGGGGAGAGGGGGTGCATGTTCTCCTAATAGCCCTGAGAGGGAGAGGGAGAGGGAGAGAGAGAGAACTGTTTCAGTCAGCGATCAAAGTGCTACATGGACTCCGTTTATGAAAAGTTATACATGTCGTGTCAACTCCAGGAGCGTTGGTGTGCTCCCGAAACAAATCAACCAAAATAAAACCACTTTGGGGCATGCAGCACCAACAGAGAATTATGGAGGCAGCAAGTAATGATTATTATCATTGAGCATAGGCCTAAACCATACAGAGCCATTACACCACATATACGTCCCAAATGGCATCCTATTACCTTAGTGCAATGCTATTTCCTTGTCAAACGTAGTGCACTATATAAGGAATCAGGTGCCTTTTGGGACGAATATGTTTTATAGTGGCCCTCTATCACCGTCGCTCTGCTATGCTAATCCAATGACAAGCACTACAGGCCCCCTACTGCGAAAAACACGAGCTACACTGAATGACTCACTTCTCTTTCTAACACACTCAGAGATGCACACGTGTTATACACACACACACACACTACCAATGTTGATTAGCTATTTGTTAGAAATCCTCTTTTCTTTTTCCCTTCAGCATCTGTGTTCCATTCCTGGCTAGCCTCCCAGTTGCCTCTCTTTGTCGAGGTGTCTGATAGGCGCTGTCCATGGTGCTGACACTGGGCTGTTCACAGTGCTGTCCGTTGTGCTGAAACCGTATAGATTACTACAGCAGAAGCAGTCAACCATGCCGGTGCATAACACAATGTACTACACAGTACACACCTGCTAACATCCACACAAGGCTATGGCACCAGCACCACATATTCAATAGAAGGTGATACAGACAGACGTTCTCAATGTGACAGCCCAGATTGCATTTGCACAGATTCTAATGGGATAATATAATACGTGGTGATTCACGGTTTACGTTGTCTGCTGCATAGGTAATGTCTCTGTGTTACGAGTCCTTCTGGCTTCCCAAACGCAATGACTATGCCTAATGTATATGTACAGTATTGAGACCCAGCACTGTTACTACGTAGAGACACTGCAGTACTGGAGAGCATGTCTGATAGTGTACTACATGTCTGATAAAGTACTAGATGTCTGATAGAGTACTACATGTCTGAGAGAGTTCTACATGTCTGATAGAGTACTACATGTCTGATAGAGTACTACATGTCTGATAGAGTACTACATGTCTGATAGAGTACTACATGTCTGATAGAGTACTACATGTCTGATAGAGTTCTACATGTCTGATAGAGTACTACATGTCTGATAGAGTACTACATGTCTGATAGAGTACTACATGTCTGATAGAGTACTACATGTCTGATAGAGTACTACATTGTTCTTTCTAACTGAGCGGATAGTAACAGGCATTGTGCTGTCACTGTGAACTAAGACTAACGTTCTGCTCACCGGCTTCCATTCTTCTGCTTCTTTGTCAGGTAATTGTGTGGTGGGCGCAGAGAGTTGTAATGCATGGACTGATACGGCAGTCGTTTCCAGCCCTGTCTTTGGTTCAGAGAGAAAGGTTATGTTGACTTTAAGATCGGCAAGGACTCTGAGTTTCCTTTCTGAACACATGTAGAGGAGATCTCCATGTTTGACCACACACACACACACACACACACACACACACACACACACACACACACACACACACACACACACACACACACACACACACACACACACACACACACACACACACACACACACACACACACTGTATTGACCGGCCAGGTCTCCAGAGACAGGTGTGTGTGCGTGTGTGTGTCCTCTGTCAGCACAAACAGGAGAGTAGGGGCAGTGACAGGGGTAGTGACACTGACAGATACTGGTCAGCACTTTACCCAATAGCCAAGGGACCCGCCATGTCTCCTTGTCTGTCCATAGGTTGTGTGTCTGTCTGTCTCTTCATTCATCAGCTTTCCATTTACCCGTCAACATAGTTTGCCTACCTGTGTTTCACTCAGTGTTGGGGAGTAGTTCCACTACATGTAATTCAACGAGTAATTTAACTACATTTTGCGGTAGCTTGGTTGCCCAATAAAGCCTACTTATTTTTAAAAGAAGCCCTATTTTCTTCTCTCCCTGACCACTGGGTTAAGCCGACGCAGTCTCTCTGGCTGTCACAGATCTCACTACACTTTTAACAACCGACTCCAGAGTGAGTTGTTCTTGCAGTCATTTTCTTCATTTCTCTTTCTCCTTTGTATTAAGTAAGGCCACCTCCCACTTATGCAATAAAAACACAAGAGAAAGACTGGGAAAGACTGAGAGGGAGAAAAAGAGAGATAGAGAGACTGAGTGCCAGTGTATCTAAGTGTAATTATTTAAATGCAACGGTCACTTTTCTGGGCCTGAACTGTTTCTGACTGTCCATACTTGGAATACGGCTCTCATCGTTAGGGCTATCATCGTTAGTGGGCTATCATCGTTAAGGCCATTTCATCTCTCTCTCCCGCTCTCTCAATACAGCTTCATCATCAAACACTCCAACACCACTCCTATTAACTGGCTATAGACTCTTAACTGTACGACAATCAGTGGGGGAAAATGGGGCTGAAAACGTGTGAGTCAGCCAAGGTCCTGCACTGGTCAGACATAATATAATAACAGCTATAAAAGCATCAAACAGAGTGCAGCTGCATGAAACAGTGGAAGGAGTAGATTTGTCTTTCACACAAAATAGAGCAACATCACCCTCTCACTGTTTCAGGGAAGAGAGGAGAGGAGAGGGGAAGAGAGTGATTGGGGAGATGAGAGGAGACGAAGAGAGAGGTTGGGGAGAGGATAGGATGAGAGTTGTGGGTAGTGTTGTGGAGGCGTTGATGTGAGCTCTAGGAGTAGTCTATGCAGGAAGTGTGTTTTTGTCTTTGTCTCTCCTTGACTTCTGCTTACGACTGTTCCCTCTCTCTCTTTCTCTCTCTTTCTCTCTCTCTCTCTCTCTCTTACTCCATCCTTGTAGAGACATGGAGCTAACTTTGGAGCCTGTGTCTAGTCAAGGGAATTATTGGGCATATTTTGATGAGATGTCTCCTCTCCTGATTGGTGGGTAATGGGGGGTGCGGTCGTCAAGGATGACAGGCAAACTTAGTGTCATTGAGCAATCTCCCTCGTCACCACCCTAAAACCTTGAGCTGCAACCTCTACCCACCACTCAGGAAAATGGAAGATTACTCTTGACCTTGCCTTTGTGTGTGTGTGTGTGTGTGTGTGTGTGTGTGTGTGTGTGTGTGTGTGTGTGTGTTCATTAGTCCACCTCTTCTAATTTCATATACTTTACCTCTATCTTCTCTGAGTCATGCGCAGGGTGACAGTGCCCTTCACTAAAGTGTGTGGTCATCTTTCTGTGATTTCCTTTGTGTTCACCTCATTAAAGCATCACCACGCACACAGCCCATCCAGTCCCATTCACCTCCCCCTTGTTGTCCATTTCTCCTTTCCTCTAATCCTCTCTTCTCTGTCCTCTCAGTCAGTAAACAGCTTTTGTTGGTTGAAAACAGAAAAGGGCTAGAGCCTGTCCTCTCTGGCGCGGCGAGCAGAGCAGCGCTGATCCGTCGCTCCTGTGTTAGCGTGGCCGTCTGTCCACCCATCCGCCTGTCTACTTGTCACTGCGCTGTTGTTAAAACTGCCAGGGTCGCGGGGTTAATTGGCACACTGTCATATTGAATTGCGGCGGGCAGAAAGAGACAGGGAACAGAGAGAGACAGGGATCGGAGAGAGACAGGAAACAGAGAGAGACAGAGAGAGACAGGGAACAGAGAGAGACAGAGAGCAGAGAGAGACAGGGAACAGAGAGAGACAGGGAACAGAGAGAGACATAGAGCAGAAAGAGACAGGGAACAGAGAGAGACATAGAGCAGAAAGAGACAGGGAACAGAGAGAGACAGGGAACAGAGAGAGACAGGGAACAGAGAGAGAGAGAACAGAGAGAGACAGGGAACAGAGAGAGACAGGGAACAGAGAGAGACAGGGAACAGAGAGAGACATAGAGCAGAAAGAGACAGGGAACAGAGAGAGACAGGGAACAGAGAGAGACAGGGAACAGAGAGAGACAGGGAACAAAGAGAGACAGAGAGCAGAGAGAGACAGGGAACAGAGAGAGACAGGGAACAGAGAGAGACAGGGAACAGAGAGAGACAGGGAACAGAGAGAGACAGAGAACAGAGAGAGACATGGAACAGAGAGAGACAGAGAACAGAGAGAGACAGGGAACAGAGAGAGACAGGGAACAGCGAGAGACAGAGAGCAGGGGGAGAGATTAGAGCAAACACACACACACACACACACACACACACACACACACACACACACACACACACAACTGTAATATGAACCTATCTGATTCATCCATTGAGCTTAGAGCAGAGAAGCAGAGAAGCGGGGACTCATTTTAAGCAGGTAATCAAGCATTAGTCATTCATTATGTACAAAGCTATGTTATCACAGAGTGGGCGGCTGATACACATTCAGAATGGATACAAATCTAATTAGCCCATATTAGACCTTAGGCAGGGGCCGTTGTCTGGCTCCGATCATGTCCATGCCCTCGGTACTTCTTGTAGTGTTCTGGAGTGGTAGAGGTCTTCATGAAGAACATGTTCTGGAGTAGTGGAGGTCTTCATGAAGAACATGTTGTGGAGTGTTCCGCAATGGTGGAGGTCTTCATGAAGAACATGTTCTGGAGTGTTCTGGAGTGGTGGAGGTCTTTATGAAGAACATGTTGTGGAGTGTTCTGGAGTGGTGGAGGTCTTCATGAAGAACATGTTGTGGAGTGTTCTGGAGTGGTGGAGGTCTTCATGAAGAACATGTTCTGGAGTAGTGGAGGTCTTCATGAAGAACATGTTCTGGAGTAGTGGAGGTCTTCATGTAGAACATGTTGTGGAGTGTTATGGAGTGGTGGAGGTCTTCATGAAGAACATGTTGTGGAGTGTTCCGCAATGGTGGAGGTCTTTATGAAGAACATGTTGTGGAGTGTTCTGGAGTGGTGGAGGTCTTTATGAAGAACATGTTGTGGAGTGTTATGGAGTGTTGGAGGTCTTCATGTAGAACATGTTGTGGAGTGTTCTGGAGTGGTGGAGGTCTTCATGAAGAACATGTTGTGGAGTATTCTGGAGTGGTGGAGGTCTTCATGTAGAACATGTTGTGGAGTATTCTGGAGTGTTGGAGGTCTTCATGTAGAACATGTTGTGGAGTGTTCTGGAGTGGTGGAGGTCTTCATGAAGAACATGTTGTGGAGTATTCTGGAGTGGTGGAGGTCTTCATGTAGAACATGTTATGGAGTGTTCTGGAGTGGTGGAGGTCTTCATGAAGAACATGTTATGGAGTGTTCTGGAGTGGTGGAGGTCTTTATGAAGAACATGTTGTGGAGTGTTCTGGAGTGGTGGAGGTCTTTATGAAGAACATGTTGTGGAGTGTTCTGAAGTGGTGGAGGTCATGAAGAACATGTTGTGGAGTGTTCTGGAGTGGTGGAGGTCTTCATGAAGAACATGTTGTGGAGTGTTCTGGAGTGGTGGAGGTCTTCATGAAGAACATGTTGTGGAGTGTTCTGGAGTGGTGGAGGTCTTCATGAAGAACATGTAGTGGAGTGTTCTGGAGTGGTGGAGGTCTTCATGTAGAACATGTTGTGGAGTGTTCTGGAGTGGTGGAGGTCTTCATGAAGAACATGTTGTGGAGTGTTCTGGAGTGGTGGAGGTCTTCATGAAGAACATGTTGTGGAGTGTTCTGGAGTGGTGGAGGTCTTCATGAAGAACATGTTGTGGAGTGTTCTGGAGTGGTGGAGGTCTTTATGAAAAACATGTTCTGGAGTGGTGGAGGTCTTAATGAAGAACATGTTGTGGAGTGTTCTGGAGTGGTGGAGGTCTTCATGACGAACATGTTGTGGAGTGTTCTGGAGTGGTGGAGGTCTTCATGAAGAACATGTTGTGGAGTGTTCTGGAGTGGTGGAGGTCTTCATGAAGAACATGTTGTGGAGTGTTCTGGAGTGGTGGAGGTCTTTATGAAGAACATGTTGTGGAGTGTTATGGAGTGTTGGAGGTCTTCATGTAGAACATGTTGTGGAGTGTTCTGGAGTGGTGGAGGTCTTCATGAAGAACATGTTGTGGAGTGTTATGGAGTGTTGGAGGTCTTCATGAAGAACATGTTGTGGAGTGTTCTGGAGTGGTGGAGGTCTTCATGAAGAACATGTTGTGGAGTGTTCTGGAGTGGTGGAGGTCTTCATGAAGAACATGTTATGGAGTATTCTGGAGTGGTGGAGGTCTTTATGTAGAACATGTTGTGGAGTGTTCTGGAGTGGTGGAGGTCTTCATGAAGAACATGTTGTGGAGTGTTCTGGAGTGGTGGAAGTCTTTATGAAGAACATGTTGTGGAGTGTTCTGGAGTGTTGGAGGTCTTCATGAAGAACATGTTGTGGAGTGTTCTGGAGTGGTGGAGGTCTTCATGAAGAACATGTTATGGAGTATTCTGGAGTGGTGGAGGTCTTCATGAAGAACATGTTGTGGAGTGTTCTGGAGTGTTGGAGGTCTTTATGAAGAACATGTTGTGGAGTGTTCTGGAGTGGTGGAGGTCTTCAGGAAGAACATGATGTGGAGTGTTCTGGAGTGGTGGAGGTCTTCATGTAGAACATGTTGTGGAGTGTTCTGGAGTGGTGGAGGTCTTCATGTAGAACATGTTGTCGAGTGTTCTGGAGTGGTGGAGGTCTTCATGTAGAACATGTTGTGGAGTGTTCTGGAGTGGTGGAGGTCTTCATGTAGAACATGTTATGGAGTGTTCTGGAGTGGTGGAGGTCTTCATGAAGAACATGTTGTGGAGTGTTCTGGAGTGGTGGAGGTCTTCATGAAGAACATGTTGTGGAGTGTTCTGGAGTGGTGGAGGTCTTCATGAAGAACATATTGTGGAGTGTTCTGGAGTGGTGATGGTCTCTCTAAAGAATACATTGTGTGGTAAGGATAGGACAAATCCTAGTGGTTCTTATAAAGGCAAGCTGCCAGAGAACAGGGATGCTACCTTAGTACAGACACAGGAGGAAGAGAGATGGAGGAGGGGTGAGAGAAGGAGGAGCGAGGGGAAGGACACTGCTACTGCGGTCTGTTCTGGTTGTCCAAGGCAACTTTGGCACTTTGATAGGGGGGACATTGGGGTGGGGGGTTTACAGACACAGACATTACCCACGCTGTTCGGCTCTCTCCATCTGTATTTTTGCCTCCCTCTATCTTCTGTCCTCCAGTCTATATCTATATATATATATATACTACCATTCAAAGATTTTGGGGCACTTAGAAATGTTCTTGTTTTTGAAAGAAAAGCAAAAAAAATTGTCCACTAAAATAACATCAAACTGATCAGAAATACAGTGTAGACATTGTTAATGTTGTAAATAAAATAAAATAAAATGTGCTGAATTCACCTTACAGTGAAATGTTTACTTACCAGCCACTAACCAACAATGTAGTTTTAAAAAATACAGATAAGAATATGAAATAAAAGTAACCAGTAATTAAAGAGCACCGGTGAAATAACAATAGCTAGAATATATACAAGAGGGTACCGGTACAGAGTCAATCTGCGGGGGCACTGGTTAGTTGAGGTAATACAGTTGAAGTCGGAAGTTTAAATACACCTTAGGCAAATACATTGAAACTCAGTTTTTCACAATTTCTGACATTTAATCCAATTAAAAATTCCCTGTCTTAGGTCAGTTAGGATCACCACGTTATTTTAAGAATGTGAAACGTCAGAATAATAGTAGAGAGAATTATTTATTTCAGCTTTTATTTCTTTCATCGCATTCCCAGTGGGTCAGAAGTTTACATACGCTAAATTAGTATTTGGTAGCATTGCCTTAAAATGGTTTAACATGGGTCAAATGTTTCGGGTAGCCTTCCACAAGCTTCACATAATAAGTTGGGTGAATTTTGGCCCATTCCTCCTGACTGAGTCAGGTTTGCAGGCATCATTGCTTGCACATGTTTTTTCAGTTCTGCCCACAAATTTTCTATAGGATTGAGGTCAGGGCTTTGTGATGGCCACTCCAATACCTTGACATTGTTGTCCTTAAGCCATTTTGCCACAACTTTGGAAGTATGCTTGGGGTCACTGTCCATTTGGACTGATGTCTTGAGATGTTGCTTCAATATATCCACATAATGTTACATCCTCATGATGCCATCTATTTTGTGAAGTGGACCGGTCCCTCCTTCAACAAACATGATGCTGTCACCCTCGTGCTTCACGGTTGGGATGGTGTTCTTCGGCTTGCAAACCTCACCCTTTTTCCTCCAATGGTCATTATGGCCAAACAGTTCTATTTTTGTTTAATCAGACCAGAGGACATTTCTCCAAAAAGTACGATCTTTGTCCCCATGTGCAGTTGCAAACCTTAGTCTGGCTTTTTGATGGTGGTTCTGGAGCAGTGGCTTCTTCCTTGCTGAGCGGCCTTTCAGGTTATGTTGATATAGGACTCGTTTCACTGTGGATATATACTTTTGTACCTGTGTCCTCCAGCATCTTCACAAGGTCCTTTGCAGTTGTTCTGGGATTGATTTTCACATTTCGCAATAACGTACGTTCATCTCTAGGAGATAGAATGCGTCTCCTTCCTGAGCGGTATGACGGCTGCGTGGTCCCATAGTGTTTATACTTGCAAACTATTGTTCATACAGATGAACATGCTACCTTCAGGCTTTTGGAAATTGCTCCCAAGGATGAACCAGACTTGTGGAGGGCTACAATTTTTTTCTGAGGTCTTGGCTGATTTCTTTTGATTTTCCCATGATGTCAAGCAAAGAGGCACTGAGTTTGAAGGTAGGCCCTGAAATACATCCACAGGTACACCTCCAATTGACTCAAATGATGTCAATTAGCCTATCAGAAGCTTCTAAAGCCATGCCATAATTTTCTGGAATTTTCCAAGCTGTTTAAAGGCACAGACAACTTAGTGTATGTGAACTTCTGACCCACTTGAATTGTGATACAATGAATTTTAAGTGAAATAATCTGTTTGTAACCAATTGTTGGTAAAATGACTTGTGTCATGCACACAGTAGATGTCCTAACCAACTTGCCAAAACGATAGTTTGTTAATAAGAAATGTGCGGAGTGGTTGAAAAACAAGTTTTAATGACTCCAACCTAAGCAGTGTAAACGAGTGGGAGAGGGGAGGGCAATGCAAATAGTCTGGGTAGCCATTTGATTAGGTGTTCAGGAGTCTTATGGCTTGGGGGTAGAAGCTGTTTAGAAGCCACTTGAAACTAGACTTGTTACTCCGGTACCCCTTGCCGTGCGGTAGCAGAGAGAACAGTTTATGACTAGGGTGACTGGAGTCTTTGACAATTTGTAGGGCCTGGTATAGAGGTCTTGGATGGCAGGAAGCTTGGCTCCAGTGATGTACCTGGCCATTTGCACTACACTCTGTAGTGGCTTGCGGTCGGGGGCCGAGCAGTGGTGCAGCTGAAGAACCTTTTGAGGATCTGAGGACCCATTCCAACTCTTTTCAGTCTCCCAAGGGGGAATAGGTCTTGTTGTGCCCTCTTCACGACTGTCATGGTGTGCTTGAACCATGTTAGTTTGTTGGTGATGTGGACACCAAGGAACTTGTAGCTCTCAACCTGCTCCACTGCAGCCCCATCGATGAGAAAGGGGCATCCTCGGTCCTCTTTTTCCTGTAGTCCACAATCACCTCCTTTGTCTTGATCACGTGGAGGAAGAGGTTGTTGTCCTGGCATCACACAGCCAGGTCTCGGACCTCCTCCCTATAGGCGGAGAGCGTGATCACACAGTCTTCCGGAACAGCTGGGGCTCTCATGCATGTTTCAGTGTTATTTGCCTTGAAGCGAGCATAGAAGTTGTTTAGCTCGTCTGGTAGGCTCGTGTCACTGGGCAGCTCTCAGCTGTGCTTCCATTTGTAGTCTGTAATGGTTTGCAAGCACTGCCACATCCGACGAGCGTCAGAGGCAGTGTACTACAATTCGATCTTAGTCCTGTATTGACGCTTTGCCTGTTTGATGGTTCGCCGGAGGTCATAGCGGGATATCTTATAAGCTTCCATGTTAGAGTCCTGCTCCTTGAAAGCGGCAGCTCTAGCCTTTACCTCAGTGCAGATGTTGCCTGTAATCCATGGCTTCTGGTTGGGGTATGTATGTACAGTCACTGTGGGGACGACGTCATCGATTCACTTATTGATGAAGCCAATGGCTGATGTGGTGTACTCCTCAATACCATTGGAGGAATCCCAAAACATTTTCCAGTCTGTGCTAGCAAAACAGTCCTGTAGCTTAGCATCTGCTTCATCTGACCACTTTTTATTTATCTAGTCACTGGTGCTTCCTGCTTTAATTTTTGCTTGTAAGCAGGAATCGGGAGGATAGAATTATGATCAGATTTGCCAAATGGAGGGCGAGGGAGAGCTTTGTGTGCATCTCTGTGTGTGGAGTAAAGGCATGCTGATAGAAATTTGGTCAAACTGATTTAAGTTTCCCTGCATTAAGTCCCTGGCTACGAGGAGCGTTTTCTTGTTTTCTTATGGCGTAATACAGCTCATTCAATGCTGTCTTAGTGCCAGCCTCTGATTGTGGTGGTATGTAAACAGCTACGAAAAATACAGGTGAAAACTCTCTAGTTAGATAGTGTGGTCTACAGCTTATCATGAGATACTCTACCTGAGGTGAGCAATAGCTCAAAACTTCCTTAGATATCGTGCACCAGCTGTTATTTACAAAAATACGTAGTCTGCCGCCCCTTGTCTAACCAGACCCCGCTGTTCTTTCCTGCCGGTGCAGCGTATAACCAGCCAGCTCTATGTTGATAGTGTCGTCGTTCAGCCATGACTCCGTGAAGCGTAAGATATAACAGTTTTACAGACGCCTCACAAGTCCTCAACTGGCAGCATTATTAAATAGTATCCGCAAAACACCAGTCTCAACGTCAACAGTGAAGAGACGACTCCGGGATGCTGGCCCTTCTAGGCAGTTCATCTGTCCAGTGTCTGCGTTCTTTTGCCCATCTTAATCTTTTCTTTTTATTGGCCAGTCTGAGATATGGCTTTTTCTTTGCAACTCTGCCTAGAAGGCCAGCATCCCGGAGTCGCCTCTTCACTGTTGACGTTGAGACGGGTGTTTTGCGGGTACTATTTAAGTAAGCTGCCAGTTGAGGACTTGTGAGGCGTCTGTTTCTCAAATTGTGCACCGGGGCCTCCCACTCCTCTTTCTATTCTCGTTACAGCCAGTTTGCGCTGTTCTGTGAAGGGAGTAGCACACAGCATTGTACGAGATCTTCAGTTTCTTGGCAATTTCTCGCATGGAATTGCCTTCATTTCTCAGAACAAGAATAGACTGACGAGTTTCAGAAGAAAGTGATTTGTTTGTGGCCATTTTGAGCCTGTAATCGAATCCACAAATGCTGATGCTCCAGATACTCAACTAGTCTAAAGAAGGACAGTTTTATTGCTTCTTTAATCAGAATAAAAGTTTTAAGCTGTGCTAACATAAATGCAAAAGGGTTTTCTAATGATCAATTAGCCTTTTAAAATGATAAACTTGGATTGGTTAACTGATAAGAAAATTATGTTCTCCAGGTACATCACCCAATTTAATTATATTACTCTCAGTCTGCAAACCAGAATTTGTAAGATCCTGGTCGAATGAAACAGACGGAGGCCCAGCTAAATGGTCAAAAAGGTTTATTCACGGAACGTTCTGAAGTCAAGAATACAAATCAATTCATTTTATATTGACTTCTCACGCCCACACATACACACAGCCATACGCACACGCACACACACAAACAGACGCACATACACACATACCCACACACACATGCACACAAACAGACACACACACATGCCCTGCTACGCACACACTGTCTGTCTCACTACCCAGCCGACAGAGATAGTGAACTTGTCCTTGTTCCCCACTCCCCGTTCTCTCCCAAATCTCTAGTCAGGTCGGCACCAAGCACAGACAGTCTGTGTTTAAAATACCATAAAGACATATTGTTTTACCCCAATTCTGACTAGGACTACACATTTATTGATTATGATTTTATACATTCTAATCAATTCCATACAATTATATGTTTCAGGGCGGAATATTCTAATCATTCAATTAACAGACAATTCTCACCTATCATTAACACAATGCGACATTGGAACACAGGAGTGATGGTAGCTGATAATGGGCCTATGTAGATATTCCATTAACAAAATAAGCTACAATAGATATTTCCAACATGAACAATGTCTACACTGTATTTATGATGAATTTGATGTTATTTCAAAAACAAGGACATTTCTAAGAGGCCCCCACCTTGTGAATGGTAGTGTATATACAGTATATATCTCCGTCACTCTCCCCTCTCTCTATCTATACCCCTCTCTTTCCATCTCTCTATCGCGCTCTCCCTGCTGTAACCGAAAGGTTGCTGGTTCGAATCCCCGAGCTGGCAGGGTGGAAAAATCTGCCCTTCAGCCCCCCCCCCCCCACACACACACACACATTTCAGTTGAATGCATTCAGTTGTGCAACTAACTAGGTATCCCCTTTCCTTCTCCCTCTCTATCTCTCTCTTCATTCCCCTCCCTCGCTCTCTTCCTTGCCCTCTTCCCTCTCTTCCTCTTATTCTCTCTCTCTTCATGGTTAATTACAGTAACTTAGTAGGAGAATTTGACTTCTTTGTGTGTGTGTAATTATGGTACAGTCTTTCATGTGCTGGGTAGATGAGCCCTGCAGCTCTTCATAGGAATTCAATTACAGTCACAAGGAGATACACTTGTACTAAAACTCATAACCTTAATTTGATCAAAAACACATACCCATTCACATACTCTAACTCATATTTAAAACTCATATCTGAAACTCATACCAGACTCATATCTAAAACTCACACCAGACTCATATCTAAAACTCATACCATACTCATATTTAAAACTCATATTCTAACTCATATTTAATACTCATACCCATACTCTAACTCATATTTAAAAATCATATCTAAAACTCATACCATACTCATATTTAAACTCATACCATACTCATTTTTAAAACTCATACCAGACTCATATCTAAAACTCATACCAGACTCATATCTAAAACTCATACCATACTCATATCTAAAACTCATACCATACTCATATTTAAAACTCATACCCATACACATACTCTAACTCATATTTAAAACTCATATCTAAAACTTATACCATACTCATATCTAAAACTCATACCATACTCATATTTAAACTCGTATTTAAAACTCATATCTAAAACTCATACCATACTCATATCTAAAACTCATACCATACTCATATTTAAACTCATACCATACTCATATTTAAAACTCATACTCTAACAGTTACAGATATTATCAAAAATAAGGGTGTTATAAACTCATATATAAGACTCAAACTTGTATCTAAAGGAGGAGTAGTTCTACTATATAGTATATTATATATACACTAGTATATACTATACTATATATATACTATATACTCCTATTCAAATTCATCCTAAAGGAGGTGGGACTCTAACTCATTCTTAAACTCATTCAAACTCATGTCTAATGGAGGGCTCTAACCACACTCTGTGCTCATGCAAACTCATATCCATGCAGCTCGACACTGACCCTCAGGATCGTGCCGAGATGACATCACTCATCAGACAGGAATCTCTGTGAGTTTTGAAGATCTCCTTGCCCGGCTGTGAGGGTGTGTTGCCATGGTTTCAGGGGCTGCCGTGGTTGTAAATCGGCGGGCATACTCACTGAGCGGAAGGCAGACAGACAGTGGTGGGATTTACTGAAACCCCTGAGACTACTGAAACCCCATTTACTGACAGAGAGGGCTTATGGAGACCATGCAGTGGTGTGTGTGTGTGTGTGTGTGTGTGTGTGTGTGTGTGTGTGTGTGTGTGTGTGTGTGTGTGTGTGTGTGTGTGTGTGTGTGTGTGTGTGTGTGTGTCTGCGTGTATGCATGTGCGTGTCTGCGTGTATGTATGTGTGTCTGCGTGTGTGTGTGTCTGCGTGTATGTGTGTGTGTGTGTGTGTGTCTGCGTGTATGCGTGTGCGTGTCTGCGTGTATGAATGTGTGTGTATGTGTGTGTGTGTATGTGTGTGTGTCTGCGTGTATGTATGCTTGTCTGCGTGTATGTATGTGTGTCTGCGTGTATGTATGTGTGTGTCTGCGTGTATGTGCGTGTGTGTCTGCGTGTATGTATGTGTGTGTCTGCATGTATGTATGTGTGTGTCTGCGTGTATGTATGCGTGTCTGTGTGTATGTATGTGTGTGTCTGCGTGTATGTGTGTGTGTGTCTGCGTGTATGTGTGTGTGTGTCTGCGTGTATGTGTGTGTGTGTCTGCGTGTATGTATGTGTGTGTCTGCGTGTATGTATGCGTGTCTGCGTGTATGTATGTGTGTGTCTGCGTGTATGTGCGTGTGTGTCTGCGTGTATGTGTGTGTGTGTGTCTGCGTGTATGTATGCGTGTGTCTGCGTGTATGTGTGTGTGTGTCTGCGTGTATGTATGTGTGTGTCTGCGTGTATGTATGCGTGTCTGCGTGTATGTATGTGTGTGTCTGCGTGTATGTGTGTGTGTTTCTGCGTGTATGTGTGTGTGTGTGTCTGCGTGTATGTGCGTGTGTGTTTGCATGTCTGCGTGTATGCATGTGTGTGTCTGCGTGTATGTGCGTGTGTGTCTGCGTGTATGTGCGTGTGTGTCTGCGTGTATGTATGTGTGTGTCTGCGTGTATGTGTGTGTGTTTCTGCGTGTATGTGTGTGTGTGTCTGCGTGTATGTGCGTGTGTGTTTGCGTGCATGTGCGTGTGTGTCTGCGTGTATGTGCGTGTGTGTCTGCGTGTATGTGTGTGTGTCTGCGTGTATGTGCGTGTGTGTCTGCGTGCATGTACGTGTGTTTGCGTGTATGTGCGTGTTTGTCTGCGTGTATGTGCGTGTGTGTCTGCGTGTATGTGCGTGTGTTTGCGTGTATGTCCGTGTGTGTCTGCGTGTTAGTTAGTTAGTTAGTTAGCATGTGTGAGTGCAGGCCAGTGTCTAGAGGCCAAACTCACCAAAATCACTGACTAAGTACATTCTAACAGCTCTGTGGTGAGAAAGAGTGAGAAAGAGTGAGAAAGAGAGAGAAAGAGAGAGTGAGAAAGTGAGAGAAAGAGGGAGAAAGAGGGAGAAAGAGAGAGAAAGAGAGAGAAAGAGAGAGAAAGAGAGAGAAATAGAGAGAAAGAGTGAGAAAGAGAAAGAAAGAGGGAGATGGAGAAAAACACTTTCTCCCTGCTAGTCTACAGATGGTTTAGAGGCTCTCTGTTGGTTTGTGACTGTGCTACTCTGTCATTAGGCTCGCTCTAAAGAACATTCCGGCACTTCCAAAAGAAACACTCCGGTACTTTGTGTTCTCACTCGGGAGTCCCTGCATCTAACGATGGGAATAGAGTACGTGGAGAAAGGCTGAATGAGAGGATGAAAAGGAAAGGAGGGAACGTGGAGGTGTCCAATAATGAATGAGACATGTTTTTAAAGAGGGCGAAAGAAAGAGGGACGAGGGGAAAGGGAAGATGATATAGCAAAAGAGAAACTAGGCCAAGAGACCATTCACCAGAGAGGTTTGTGCCTGGCATTTTCTGTGTTATTTTGGACCTTGAAATGAATAGGGTTCTTCCTTTTCAGACGTTTTCCTCTTTGAAATTTCCTGGAAGTATTTTTACCACGGGGCGATGCATTATAGCCCAGCACTACAGCAAACATACACCATAAGCATAACATTTCATATCTACTGTATCTTCCATCATGTATAATGTGCAGGCCAGGGGTGGATGCTCTATAGCTCTCTAGTGCCATCAAGTGGTTGTATATTGTACTTTCTCTGGGTTTACCTATTCTAATCTATACATAATCTATACATGGTAAAGATTACCATGACAAGACCTAGGTCTACTAGGAAATGGTTGAATGTTCTCTAAAATGACACACTCAATGTTGAGTAAGTGTGTTGGTCTTCTGATTGAAGATGGGTCCTGTATGCTCACAGTGTTGCTGCCCCTGTAGACAGTCCCTTCTTTTCTATTAATTTAAAAACTATTGTCCAGCTCCTGTCATCAATTTGTATGTGCATAAAACCCCCACCCTTAAGTCCTAACCCCTCTCTCTCTCTCTCTCTCTCTCTCTCTCTCTCTCTCTCTCTCTCTCTCTCTCTCTCTCTCTCTCTCTCTCTCTCTCTCTCTCGCTCTCGCTCTCTCTCGCTCTCTCTCGCTCTCTCTCTGTACAGATATGGAGACATGGTTCCTAAAACCATTGTAGGGAAGATCGTTGGTTCTGTCTGTTCCCTGAGCGGTGTGTTGGTCATCGCTCTGCCCGTGCCCGTCATCGTGTCCAACTTCAGCCGCATTTACCACCAGAGCCAGCGGGCAGACAAGAGACGCGCCCAAAAGGTACCCAACAATGTCCCACCCTCACGCCTGCCATGACACCATAGGTCCTGGGCCATAAAGGTCATGAACCCTGACTTGGAAGGGTCCAACAGAGCTGTATGTGGTGTCGGCGTGATCCTAGGGGGGAAAAAATCACTCTCTCTGTAAGCGATGTCTGTGTGTGTCTAAGAATGGAATGGAACTCGCAAACATGCTGCTATTCACACATACA
Source organism: Oncorhynchus mykiss (assembly GCF_013265735.2). NCBI lineage: Eukaryota > Metazoa > Chordata > Actinopteri > Salmoniformes > Salmonidae > Oncorhynchus > Oncorhynchus mykiss. The sequence continues at coordinate 54,418,718 of NC_048579.1, read as the reverse complement.
TACTGTACACACACTCCAGCAGAGATGGAAAAAGCAGAGAGTGGGTTGTTGGGGGACACACATAGAGTGTAGTGGAGACCAAAGGAAGATTACCAGGCTTCTGTGTTAGTGTGTGTGTACAAACTCAGTGTGTATGTGGGATAGTGTATGGTCATGTGTGTCTGTGTGTGTGCTTCCTCTGGTATGTTAACCGTAATGGGCTATACGGGACCACCCCGACTTCCACATCAATAATTAGAGCAACACAGAGACGTCTTTATGTGTGAAGGAGTGGCCTAACGCACATACACACACATCATATTACAAGATAATTCACGGTTACTCCCTCACTCTTAAAGATGTCCTCCAGTGATTTTATTGCTTTCCCTTTATCCCAAGTATGAATACAGTAAAGTACACACACTTGTGTCATGACTTACCCGGACCACTTATTGAGATGTGCCTTTTCAAATCAAATCAAATTGTATTTGTCACATGCGCGGAATACAACATTGAGATGCTTACTTAAACAGCAGCAGTAAAATAACAAGCTAGGCTATATACAGGGGGTACCGGTACAGAGTCAATGTGTGGGGGCACCGGTTAGTTGAGGTAAATGAGGTAATATGTACATGTAGGTATATTATGCATAGATTATAAACAGAGAGTAGCAGCAGCGTACAAGAGGGGTCGGAGGCCGAGCAGTTGCCATACCAGGCAGTGATACAACCAGCCAAGATGCTCTCGATGGTGCAGCTGTAGAACCTTTTGAGGATCTGAGGGCCCATGTCAAATCTTTTCAGTCTCTTCAGTCCCCTTAAGTAAATGAGGTGAAAAGGAGACTGGAGTAGGACTTTGAATTAGATCACTAAATCCACACAGGAGACTTAATTAGAGAAAGAGACAGACAGAGAGGGAGGGAGAGAGAGACAGAGAGAGAGAGGGAGAGAGAGAGAGAGAGAGAGAGAGAGACAGACAGACAGACAGACAGACAGGCAGACAGACAGGCAGACAGACAGACAGACAGACAGGCAGGCAGGCAGGCAGGCAGGCAGGCAGGCAGACAGAGACAGAAATACAGACAGACAGACAGACAGACAGACACAGAAATACAGACAGAAATACAGACAGACAGACGGAGACGAGGAAAGGGGGAGAAGAAAGGGAGCAAGAGAAAGAGAATGGTGGGAGAGAGGGGAGGAGAGAATGGTGGGAGAGAGGGGAGGAGAGAATGGTGGGAGAGAGGGGAGGAGAGAATGGTGGGAGAGAGGGGAGGAGAGAATGAGAGAGAGAGGGGAGGAGAGAATGGTAGGAGAGAGGGGAGGAGAGAATGAGAGAGAGAGGGGAGGAGAGAATGAGAGAGAGAGGGGAGGAGAGAATGGTAGGAGAGAGGGGAGGAGAGAATGAGAGAGAGAGGGGAGGAGAGAATGGTGGGAGAGAGGGGAGGAGAGAATGAGAGAGAGAGGGGAGGAGAGAATGAGAGAGAGAGGGGGGGTGATAACTTAGCCCCTGTTGTGCGTCCAGTAAGTAGCTCCCTCCCAAGAACAACAATCTGTTATTCCATTTAGGAGGGATGATGACTGAGCTCTGGGGTTTGAATGGAAACATGGATGTTAGACAGAAATACATGGATAGCTTGTGTGTGTGCTACTGAACCTCGCTGTGTGTTCCTCTAGCTGTGCTGCTGCATGCATGGGCCTGTCTGTGCATAGTGGATACCAAGTTATTTTATTCACCAACATTCACCATAAAAGAGAGTGGCCTTGGATGAATACAGCTGCAATACAAGGTTTACATCTAGCCATTGTCAGATAGTGGGATTTACAGGCTTGCAATTTACATCTATGACTGGGGGACATCTTTATTGTCTTTCAAGAGCTATGGGTCTCTCTGTTTCACACTCATTCTCACACACACACACACACACACACACACACACACACACACACACACACACACTCACACTCACACACATTCAGTGGCACACATTCAAATGCACGTGTGGTTTTGTTCACAAACAGAAAATCAAGCTTGGTAGAATTGCTGCGAAGAAGAGTGGAGGGACTAACTTATTTGCAGTATAAAAGCTACGGGGTAACCGTGGAAACGCAACCGTCGCCGATTGGTGTTTAACTTATTTAAACTTTCTTCTTATTTTATTTTTGGGGGGGTCCATGAAATGCCGGTTAGTGCATGCCGAAACCCCGATCGGGAGATGGGTGGCAAGGGGGTTCCCCCTTCCCCTCTCTCTCATTCAGAGCTGTTGCGTCTTCCATGGTGTCCCACCTCTCTAACGTCACTATTCACGACTTACCACCCCCACTCTCTCTCTTTCCCTTATTCTCTCTCTCACCCCCACCGAGGCTGCACTGGGGCTCTGGTGCCTACTAATGGAACTGGGGGTGAATGGCTGCGGCTCATATTCCGCTCCTCACCGGTGTCAGTGCACCCAATCCATGAGGCTTGGCCCCAAGGTGGGGGTGGGGGAAGAGAGCGGCCTCCCTTCACCTTCGAATGGTGAAACGGGTCTCTCTGCAACCACCCTCATCTCTACTTCTCTGCTCTTGATTTTCTTAATCTTCTTCTCCTTTTTCTGCTATTTCATTTCACATGTGTTAATTTTGTTCTCACATGCATTTTGGATTGCCCACGTTTTGGCACGGCTATGGGTATGGCGTCATCAGAACGCGTCATGGATCACCATCACATGGAGGAATGAGATGCATGTCATCAGCCAGCGACTAACGCTACATGCGGGGGCGGGGTCAAAGTGACGCAGTGAAGCTTATTGGAGGACGGTGTCCCACACTTAAGTTCCAAGTTCTGAGTTCCAAATTCCACATGTCCGAAGAACAGGATTTTATAGACATATTCTCCTTGGTTCATTCCCCTGTGTCTCATTGAATCCGGCCCAGTATGGAAAGGCTACGGTGACTCCCGTGGGTCAAATGAGGCTTGAGTCAACACTGACCAACAGAAAAACAGAAAGACAGACACCGACAGGACAAAAAGGCCTACCAGTATTCACATCGACAACAGACGTCTTGAAATGTTTTTGTTGTTGTTGAAAGGCTGAGTTGGAACCATTGAGTGATTCATCAAAAACCATGGGAGGACATTGAGCTTGGAGGGGAGAGATCAATGGAGATGGACAGACCCTAATGTTCTCACATTGTCCCTGTGCCACAGCAGAAGGTTGCAATAACATTGTGAGAGCATTAGCCCTGTCTCTCTCTGTCTCCTGTTCTGGTTGGTTGGTCCCCTGTCTACCCTGTGGAGGGGCATGTTTTGTAGTGTGACTATGCATAAATCTTTGTTTTTGTGCCCAAAAGGCATCAAAGGCAGCAGGCCAGGCGCTGGTGTGCAAAGCCAACCCCATGTTCGATACGCACCACAATCACCTATTGCACTGCCTGGAAAAGACCACGGTAAGAACAATGCTTTCGAAATGACTGTGGTGGAGAATAGGAGATTTATCCACTGCTGTTATGCTCTATGTTCATGAAGAAGAAGAAGCCATTCATTAAGAGTAGAGTATGGTATACATATTAGGAAGTCGTCAGATTTCAGGCAAATCTCCTAATATGGATGCCATAGTTGGCACTTTTGCTTTGGCTCGAGCCATGTCCACAAAAGTAACATGTGGTCTCTCTATCTCTCTCTCTCATTCCATCCTCCCCCTCTCCCTCAGAATCATGAGTTTGTGGATGAGCAAACGTTTGAGACCAGCCTACTGGAGGTTTCCATGGCGAAGCACCCGCATCTCTCCCCCTCCCTCTCCTCTGGCTCCTCCTCCCAAGGCCTGTCGTGCTGCTCGCGACGCAACAAGAGGAAGAGCTTCAACGTGCCCAACTCCAACATGACTGGAGGGCATAGGAACAGCATCCAGGAGCTTAGCACCATCCACATCAGAGAGAGACCCATCACTAACAGGTACAGACATACATGCAGTGTACAAATTATTTCCCACTTGTTTTACAAGAAGCTAAAAGTACTATGTAAGCTGATGATTGCACACGCTACACATCAGCACCTACAACGAGTGAGCTCACTGAGACTCTTAGCAGGGCTTTATACAGTCAGTATCAGAATGAGTAGTTAACAATAAATTGGCCTTAAATCCATCTAAAACTCTTGGTTTCATATTATTTATTTGATGTATGTATTTATTTATTTGTATTTAATGTTCTTGTCTTTAACTGTTCTGTACTTGGTGATGTATGTGTATGTTTTATGTGGACCCCAGGAGGAGTAGCTGCTGCATGTGCAGTATCTACTGGGGATCCTAATAAACTAAACTAAAAACTATATAAACACACAGACTGTATACAGACACATACACACATTCTCGAATATAATGAAAGTGTCACGACTTCTACCGAAGTCGGTCCCTCTCTTTGTTCGGACGGTGTTTGGCGGTCGACGTCACCGGCTTTCTAGTCACCACCAATCCATGTTTCATTTTCATTTTGTTTTGTCTTTATCATACACACCTGGTTTCCATTCCATTAATTATGTTCCTTATTTAACCCTTAGGCTTCCCTCTCTGTTTTGTGCGTTATTGTTTGTCATGCGGGTTCGTGTTTTTTGTGCTCTGGATTATAGTGTTTTTCCTTGTTGGAACATTTCTTATATTTTGAGTACATTTCGGACTATTACTCATATCTGTGTCCTGCGCCCGACTCTGCATTTTTCCATTCACCAACACCCTCACAGAAAGACCGATCGGTACACTCACAGGTACACTCACACACACATCTACTTTATACATATTCATAGATCACATAATATACACATAAATATGCATTCATAGTGGTTGCTATGGCAGCAGGGCACACACACACGCAAACACACACTGTGACAGTTTCTTCCCATGGTGAGTCAGTGTGTTGGTATGCTGGCTATGTCCAGCTGTGGCATGGTGTCCGTGTATGTGTGGTTCGACTGGTCTGGTCTGGGAACCCTGGCCATGGAATGGACAGTTGTCTCCTCTCTCTGTGATACTAAACACTGGACCACTTTCTCTCTGGCTGGCCGTCCTCTTTCTCTCTATCCCTGTCTTTTTTCACCTCTCCTCCTTCTTCTTCTTCTTCTTCTTCTTCTTCTTCTCTATGTCTGACTTATTTTCTGCATCTTTTTCTGTACTTTCCTGCCTTCCTGTTTGTCATCCCCTATTTTCTCAATTCTCCACATTTTCCCCCGCTGTCCCTTCCCTCCCCCACTCTCCCCGCTCTCTCTATCTCCAGTCGCTCCAGTCTAAACGCTAAGTTTGAGGAGACGGTGCCTCTGAACTGCAAGCAACCCTACATCACGGCGGCCGTCATCACGCTGCCTATGCCGCCCGTCACCACGCCCGAGGACGACGACTCCGCCTCCTCCCCAGACTACTCCCAGGCCAACATCGTCAGGGTGTCTGCCCTCTAGGCCCCTTGCCCCACCCACAACCATCACCATCATGGTAGTCCTAAAACGGAGAGAGAGAGAGAAAGAGATAGATAGAGAAGCGAGACCCTTCCCAGCTCCAATCAGAGAAGGGCGTTTGCAGGAGGGAAAGGGGTAAGGGGAGGTGTGGTGGTTTAGTGGGCTGCAGGACACTTTTTGTTTTCCTACACGGAGCTACTACACGTCTGCTCTTGTGGTGAAATCACATTGCAGTGTAAAGCTGCAGCACAAAGCCCCGCCTTGGATTTGTTGGTGGGGGAGAGACTGTGTTGCCGTGGCGACTGAGATTAGCGCCTAGCAACGGACACACAAATGGAGAGCATTTAGCCACCTGGCTAACTAACTAACTGCAGCTACTCCTTCCAAACACTCTTCAAGAGAGAACTTACCATTACTAATTTTTCTATATTGTGTGTCTTTAAATGTGATGTCTTAAAACTGGAATGGGGGAGGTGGAATTTGTTTTGTTTTTTATTGTTCGTTAAGGCAGTGATTTTGACTAGAGGAGATGTATATTTGTATGTTCTGAAATGTGTGGAGTAGGAGAGAAAAGAAAAAGACATTTAAAATATTTTGACAAAAAGGAGAGCAAGGGGTGTATGCACTGTGTACATATGTTCCTACCTTATCAGAACCAGAATGTCTGGACAAGTCACCAAAATGTCCTGACAAGGTAGGAAAACAAGAAAATGTTTGAAAAGTCAGGACGGAATTTGTTAAAATCCAATTTTAAGCTTAAGGGTTAGGTTTATGGTTTGGGTTAGGTTTGGGGTTAAGTTTAAGGTTAGGAGTTAAGGTTTAGGGTTAGAGGTTTGGGCTTAAGGTTAAGGTTAGGTTAAGGGCAGAGTATGTGAGTGGAGTGGAGTGGAGGAGTGGCCAATTTGACTGAAGCTCATCATCCTTCTCGCCCGCTTCGATTTCGCTCCAGTAGCGCTCACTTCATGAGCTCAGGGCATGCCCGGGCAAGCATGCATTTTTATTTAAGCCCCTTACTTTAACTACTGTCATGGAGTTCGTTCAATATTTTCTTAAAGAAACTGATAAAACACACAGGTGCAAAATCAAGGTGACTTACAAAGATGAGGACCAAGAGCAAGAGAGGGAGTGTGGTGATGTAACTAAAGAATCCTTGTGGAATCTGAAAAGAGACATATCTCGAAAGCATGATGGTGTACTTATTACGGGCACATGCTAAAAGAAAGGAACGAGGTGGGTGCTAATTAAAGTGTGTCATTGTAGCAAAGTATTTATCAACTAAAAATCAGATCTCTTAAAAGTTTACTTCATTTTTGCTCTATTATCTATACAACACAATTGATTTGTCCCAATAGGCCTGGCATATTCCAACTTTCAAGGAGCTTTCTGTTTTGATTGGCATTTTTCATTGAATTTGTATTTAATTCTAAGTAAGTCACAGCCGATATGCACAATTTATAGACTATGATTTAATACAACAAAATATTGTTTAAATGCTGAGAGCTTAATGTCCCTGACTCCCTACCAGCCTAGTGTGTAGCACTCGCTAATGCTTCACAATGTATTTCTTTGTAAGCTATAGCCTTGAAATAATTGAAATAATATAGCATAAGTAATTCATTTCCATTCCTTCTTAGGCTCCATGTCTGGCTCCTGACCTATTTAGAATATGTACCAGTGTTGTAGTACTCGGGTCTCGAGTTCATCGGTCTTGGATACATTTGTACTCGGCCTTGACTTGTTCTAGGACAGTGAGGACTCATAATTTCTTTCTGAGACCAGCGCAATAAAAAAACTCATAATTATCAGCTTCCATTCAGTCAGCACATAAAACCGCTTCACCAGGCCAAATATATACACTCCTTTCTGGAAACACTAAGACAGTGTGTTAACAGTCTTTATATCTATTATAGACATGTTTCTGCAGTGGTGAACCTATAGATCTTCAGTGTGTGACAGGTTAGTACAGTGGTGAACCTATAGGTCTTCAGTGTGACAGGTTAGTACAGTGGTGAACCTATAGGTCTTCAGTGTGACAGGTTAGTACAGTGGTGAACCTATAGGTCTTCAGTGTGTGACAGGTTAGTACAGTGGTGAACCTATAGATCTTCAGTGTGTGACAGGTTAGTACAGTGGTGAAGCTATAGGTCTTCAGTGTGTGACAGGTTAGTACAGTGGTGAACCTATAGATCTTCAGTGTGTGACAGGTTAGTACAGTGGTGAACCTATAGGTCTTCAGTGTGTGACAGGTTAGTACAGTGGTGAAGCTATAGGTCTTCAGTGTGTGACAGGTTAGTACAGTGGTGAACCTATAGGTCTTCAGTGTGTGACAGGTTAGTACAGTGGTGAACCTATAGGTCTTCAGTGTGTGACAGGTTAGTACAGTGGTGAACCTATAGGTCTTCAGTGTGACAGGTTAGTACAGTGGTGAACCTATAGGTCTTCAGTGTGTGACAGGTTAGTACAGTGGTGAACCTATAGGTCTTCAGTGTGACAGGTTAGTACAGTGGTGAACCTATAGGTCTTCAGTGTGTGACAGGTTAGTACAGTGGTGAACCTATAGGTCTTCAGTGTGTGACAGGTTAGTACAGTGGTGAAGCTATAGGTCTTCAGTGTGTGACAGGTTAGTACAGTGGTGAAGCTATAGGTCTTCAGTGTGTGACAGGTTAGTACAGTGGTGAAGCTATAGGTCTTCAGTGTGTGACAGTGGTGAACCTATAGGTCTTCAGTGTGTGTGTGACAGGTTAGTACAGTGGTGAACCTATAGGTCTTCAGTGTGTGACAGGTTGGTGATTCTGAAAGGACAGCAACTGTAATACCATCACACTCATGTAGGAGAGTGGACTTTTTATAAAACACAAAGGGCCAGTGGTGTAGGGAAGGCTATACACGGGTATAAACTGTATACACACTTTTTTCAGTGGGCATTGCGTATACTGACTTCTTAATCCCTACTGATGCGTATCATAGCAGTGTAGTGGAGGTATACGTCTTATCAATTACATAGTACAATAGAGAAATCATGCACAAAGTAGCCCACGCAATCGCAAAGCATGTGAAATATATTCACATGTGCACAGCACACATAGCCTAGTTTTAGCGGAATATTATCTGCTGGCAGCAAAAGTGTGCAGCTCTCAACGTGTTTTGGCATGGAGCAGCTCACAGAACAATGCCATCTGTAGCCGGTAGGGTAGGTAAGACGTTTCAACTTTCTACTAGTAAATGATAACTAAGGCAACAATGGGTATGCAAACCAGGTATTGAAAAAAGTTTGATCCAAAGTGTTGGTTAGTAGGCTAGACATGGATGAGCCTGGGTGGACTAAGGCCCACCCAATGGGGAGCCAGGCCCCGACAGGTCCACCCAATCAGATTGATGTGGTTGAAGCATTGTTGTGGACTTAGAACATCACATTTTAGTATATTTTCTATTTTTTTTAAATAGGTGTGATTTTGAGAGTGAAAATCTGATAAATCTATGGGAAACTCATTTAAAAAACGTAGGAAACAGGGTTTTCACACAGGGTGCCCTAGGCGTGCCGTCTGGGAACTTTTTTAGCAAAATGTGAGTATGCCCACTTCTCCAGGCACCACCACACCATTGCATAGGGCTGATGGAAGGACAGCAGTCACACACAGCATGACGTTAAAGGATAAGTAGTCAATAAACTCGGACATAATAAAACATTAGTTCCCAATCATAAGAATACAAAAACACAACCATTAAGCATTTCCCAATCAAAATGTACAAAACCAACTTCATATGATATTTTTCAAATAGTTTAAATTTGACTCAACGTTCCATGACATAGAGTAAGGCATTGTTGGCAGAATAGATGGATGCAGTTCAATGCATGATTAATATAATTCACCAATACATTTCTTGGTTGTCCAAAACATATTGCTGTCAGGTTGTAAATCACAGCTGGCCTGGTACATTGTTCGCCCCTTTCCCACCGCACCGCCCCCAATTCGGGATGCACTGTTTCAATTTCAAAGACTCAATATTCTGGACAAAAATGGATGAATGTAACTCTGGGAATGTCAATACAATCAAACTAGCAAGGGCAATGGTCACAAGTCAGTCATAACGTGGCTAATAGGCTAGCATATCTATGTATGTAGCAGGCTAAAAACACGGAAGCTAAAGTTAGCTAGATAGCTAGCTGCTAGCGGGATGTCATGCCATTGGAGGAATGGGTGAGTGACTGACTTTTTTCCCCTCATATCGGTGGCTATACACAGCTAGAGATGCAGGTGTCATTTGGTTAGCTAGCAAGAACTTGAATGAGTGTTACCCAGTTAGCATATCTCTTGCGTTCACAAATTCACTCTGGCTATCTACTCCAATATTAGAGAGCTCTCGCCTGAGTGTGCCAGAGCGCAGAACAACTGATGAATTTACGAATGCGCAACACCCGCTGAATATTACCAGTATCAGTAAATGTAGACAAAAAAAGTAAGATTTAGTCAAGAATGCTCTAGATAAAATGTAAAAAGCCTAACTAGCTCTGCTACTGTGAGTAAAATGGTCAGAGTGAGGTGTTCTCTCATTTGTGTTTGGAAGTAGCTAGCTATCAAGCTAGCCAACTTTAACCAGTTAGCTTTGGTGCTTGGTTGGGACAAGCATGCATTGGCAGACAAGCTGTAGAAGGACGAGGAGGCTACAATTTTGTGGCTTTTGGTGAATGCGTTCTAATGATCTAAAGTCACGCTGTTGCAACTTCCTGTAAACACACAGTCCAGTTCAAAGTGAATGATGGCAGGCCCATGTGACAAATGGCTTGTTTGTTTAAAGGCCTACTGTAGCTCTGATTTGACTATAGCGCACCGGTCTGTGTAGACTCCGGTCCTGGACAAGACAGATGTTTTTATTTACTTTTTTTATTTACTGCATTGTCCAAATGCACGGCCACTTTCCCACTCTGTATTGCTATAGAATTTCCAAAAATGCCTTAGTATACATAATTCCCAAACATTCTAAAAATGTATGAAAATGTGATCGCTTGTCAGAAAATGTTTTTTAAAAAGTGTCATTCTTCTTGAGGGTGTATGTAGATGAACAGAATGGAATAAGATGTCATGTTGCTAAAATGCTGTCGGTTCCACTTTAAATGCAACAATGTTTCACACACCCAAGTTATTTTCAAAGAGATGGCTAACACCACAAACACGCTGCAATAAAAAACACAGTTCCACTCACCAGATGATGATCATTTGAAACACAGCTTCTTGTTGACAGTTATTCTTGAAAAGAGCGAAGCTAACAAATTAGCAAACTAGCCTCTTTGATAACACCTGCTGCAGCTGCTGCAAACTAGCCAACAACAAATGCTAGCTAGACTGTGGGAAAACTACTGCTCGCTAATGCGCAGTGACCTGTTGGGCCTTCAAGAAGGCTGACGTTTCCATACATTTTGGAAAAGCGGTCCCACCCATTAAGTCAAAATGTGATTGGTTGATTCCACTGTCACTCCAATATTTTTCCCAAATACAGTTGAATGGCAGATGCCTCTATCTAGCTTCTGATGGACTTGCCAATGGCTGACTTATCCAGCTAGATTTATCTCCCCAGAGACCAGCAAAGAAAATCCTGATTGGATCTTTTTTTTCTCTTCAGTGTTAACCCTTTCCTTCAGAACAAATCAGAACATCATTGAAAATAATAATATAATTATCATTATTATTATATTATTATAATCATTATTTTATCAACTCTTAGCCCTTCTCTGAACGCGTAGAAGGCCCATTGTTCCCCACTGTGTTTGGGTTAGGTATATTTGTAGAATGGCTCTATTTTCCTCATCATACATTTCTTCACCATTCTGAATGTCTAAAGAATCCACATGTTGTTCTGAAATATGAACACAGAAATACTGGACATTTTGAACTCTTGTTATTGTGGTGATTTGACAAAATTACAATCATGGTCTTGAATTGGACTCGCATTTTACTGGTCTCGGTCTTGACTCGGTCTCGGAAACCTCTTGTCACCCTCCCGGTCTCGGACACCCCCTCTTGACTCAGTGACTCGGATTCGATTTATTTGCATGAGCGATAAACGGGATTTCCTGCCACTAAACTCTGCTCACATACTCTGAATGAGGGTTATGGTTAGGTTAGGGGTTAGGGAAAATAGGATTTTGATTTGGAATACATTTTTACTCCCCAAAACGTCCTGAAAAGTGTGTGGTGTGGGTGTGTGTGTACATGGTTTCCAACCTTATCAGGATCATAATGTCCTAACAATTCACCAGAATGGCCTGATAAGGTAGGAAAACAAGGACATTTCTGAAAAGTCTGGACTTTGTTAAATGTCCTGAATTTGCTAAAATGCTATTTTAGGCTTAAGGGTTAGGTTTACGTTTTGGGGTTAGGATTTTGTGTGTGCCTGTGTGTGTGTGTTTTTGGTTTTACTATTCTTGTGGGGACCAGAAGTCCTCACAAGGATCGTAAAACAAGGAACATTCAGACAAGTGGAAACATTTAGCCGATCCATACAAGGAAAAAGGCCTTTTCAGGGGTTAGGTTTGGGTTTAGGATTACATTTAGGGTTAGGGTTCAGGTTAAGGTTAGGTTTAAGAGGGTTTCTGTTTGTGCTGGTATCAAACCTTGGGTTGCACAGGCTTATTGCAACTTTCTGCTCTGTCTGTATATTGCAAATCAGTGTTAAGGTTAGGGTTAGGAGTTAGGGGAAATAGGATTTTGAGTGGGAATCAATGGTTTGGTCCGCACAAGCATAGTAAAATAAATAGGGACGGCTACTGTGTGTGTGGGCAGGGCTCTGTGCGTGTGTGTGTGCGTGTGTGTGCGCATGACCCCATTGCTCTCCCCTGTATGTGTATGTGTGACATTAGCATGAGCAATAAGGGTTGAGTCCTCGGTGTGTGTGTGCTGTATATATTGGTGATCTAGCATATCACACTCGCCCTTTCTCTCAGAGCTGACTTATGTACCTACTTGTATGAAAGAGATGATTGTTCCTCTCCTGTCCGTCCTGTCCTCTCTAACCGAATGGCCATTGTGAATACTGAATACCTTTGCTGCCATTTTGAAACTATCCTCCTCTCTCTCCACCAGAGTTGACTACTTCATTTGTTGTGGTTTATCGTTCAAAGCAGCACCCACATGATGCCTGACCTTGAAATGGGTTTATTGTTACTTTTATTGGGGGTTTATTGAGGTTTTTATAGATACATTGATGAATTTATCCAAACTCCAATGTTGTGTTTTGTCTTGTTTTATGCAGCGTGGACATGCTAAAGCAGATTGACTGAGGGGAGAAGAAGAGGTCTTATATGAACACACTGATATTTGAGTCCATTCCATTTTGATACAAAGATGATTTTCTTCTGAATATGGGGATAAAACTGTGATTAGACTTTTATTTTGAAGGTCTCTGTTCATTTGAAGTGCATGTTGGTTTGCTACAGACAGTATGACGTTTGTTTTGTTCCTGATTTGTACCACACAAGCCTCCATACTTTACCAACAAATGGGGGTTTGTTATGGGAAATTAAATTCAAAGTGTAAAGAAAACTCCTGTACCAGTCTACCAAACATGACTGACTGAAAGTGTTTATTGAGCTGTTGGGGTTTGACGCTCTCTGATAATTCTGTCTTGTCGTGACTGATAGCTCAGCTATCACCGTAGCTAGAACACTCTCAGCGCTTGGCGGGGATGGAGTCCTGTAACCATTCCAAATCAGTACAACGAAATCAGTGCAAATGCATTGAATGACACTTTAATATCCAGCGAGCTGATTTCTATTTCTCAGCTGTGAGATCTCGGGAGGTTTAATCGAGAACTTGTCGTTTTCCTAATGACGTTGGATATTTTTCTTTATGCTTTTACGTTTTCCAAGATGGCTGACGTCGGTGAACTGAACGTGGCTCTTGAGACTGCTGAAGCGAATGCCACACCCCCTGCTCCAACCCCCGCCCCTTTCCCACCGTCCCGCCCCAAACCTGTCCACTCCACCATCACTGCTTGACTATGATGTGACATATGCAACAATTTTTTTTGTTTGTTGGTAAAGATATTCTTTGTATCAGAGGGAGAGAGTGTGGGAGGGGGGCAATAAGGAAACGCAAATACATATTTTTAAAAATATCAAATGATGTTGATAAAATTATAACTGTCTTTTTTTTCATGTAAAAAGAAAAAAAGAATTACAACTGTTGCTAGTGCACATGTGCTGTAAATTGTTCTTTGGTGTAGTAAAAATCATCATGGTTTAGTCGTTTTTAAAAATCATTTACACCGAAGGTTCTAGTGTCTTATTTTAGTTAGCCTTCTGCTCCACCGCATTTTAAGAACCAGCTTAATATTTTTCTAAAGGGATTCTTTGAGAAAATGCATGCGTTTGCTGGAGAACTTTGAGTTTAGTGTTGCACAAGGACAGGCGTTGTCTCTGGCTTGCATCGCAAATGGCACCCTATTCCCGATATAGTGCACTACTTTTGACCCGGGCACACAAGGCCATATGGCTCTGGTCAAAAGTAGTGCACTGTATAGGGAGTAGGGTATCATTTGGGACACAGCCTCTGTCTTTCAGTTTCCATGGCTAAGTGAAAAACTTTTGGGGTGAAGGAGTGTACTTAGGTCTTGTACATGAGATTATGTAAATTGAGGAAATTAAAATGATAATTATATGACGATTACTTTTGATCTGTTACAGCTCGTGTATTTGAATTATTGAAAAGATATTAAAAAAATAAAATGCAATTGTTTAGTCCGGTGCAGTGTCTATGAGTAAATAGAATAAATCATTGTCCTATTAAAGTACTTATATAAGTGGTTGTCTTCTTTTGACATCAACATTTAGATGTTTCCAAAGTCAATGTATGGTCTGTTTCTTTTGCACCAATGTATAATGTACTGTATTGCTGCTTATACACTATGTTGTATACCCACATATTTCTGTGTATCTGTAAGATCTTCTGCACCAAAGAACACTTATTGCTGTTGATACACTATGTATACACTTCAGAAAGTATTCCCACCCCTTGACTTTTTCCACATTTTGTTGTGTTACAGGCTGAATATAAAATGGATTAGTTGCCGGAGAGGAAGGAAACAGCTCGGGGATTTCACCATGAGGCCAGTCAATGGTGACTTTAAAATAGTTACGGAGTTTAATGGCTGCAGGAGAAAACTGAAGATGGATCAACAACATTGTAGTTACTCCACAATACTTAACTTATTGACAGAGTAAAAAGAAGGAAGCCTGTATAGGTTAAAAATATTCCAAAATATGCATCCTGTTTGGAACAAGGCACTAAAGTAATACTGCAAAATCTGTGGCAAAGCAATTAACTTTTTGTCCTGAATACAAAGTGTTTTGTTTGGGGTTAATTCAATGCAACACATTATTGAGTACCACTCTCCATATTTTCAGGCATGGTGGTCGCTGCATCATGTTATGGGTATGCTTGTAGAGTTTTTGTAGACAAAAAAGAAATGGAATAGAGCTAAGCACAGGCAAAATCCTAGAGGAAAACCTGGTTCTGTCTGCTTTCCACCAGATACTGGGAGATTAATTCACGTTTCAGCAGGACAATAACCTAAAACACAAGGCCAAATCTACACTAGAGTTTCTTACCAAGAAGACAGTGAATGTTCCTGAGTGGCCGAGTTACAGTTAACAGTTAAATCTGTTTGAAAATCTATGGCATGACCTGAAAATGAAAATGAGCTTGAAGAATTTTTAAAAGAATAATGGCAAATGTTGTACAATCAAATGTCGCCAATTGACATTACAGAGTTATTTTGTGTAGATCGTTCATATGACATTGAAATCCATTTTAATCACACTTTGTAACACAACGAAATGTGGAAAAAGTCAAGGGGTGTTATACTTTCTGAAGACATTGTATAATGATAGTCCTATAGCTGTGAGTGGGGACATGATGGGGTGAGGGGGTGCAGTCTTGTCCAATCTTAGCCATACAATATGGAGCAGGAGAGTCTATCTCCCTGGGTAATTTCTCTCTGCACTGTGAATGTATCAGCATATTTCTCATAAGGCAGTTGGCCTGTGTGTGTGTGTGTGTGTGTGTGTGTGTGTGTGTGTGTGTGTGTGTGTGTGTGTGTGTGTGTGTGTGTGTGTGTGCTCACATTTGTCTCTCTGTATTACCATATTTCTCATCAGGGAGTTAGTAATTGAGATGTTTTGGGAGAATGTATGGTCCCATCAGCTTCCCTAGGTGCATTGCAGATAACATGCATCAGGGGGAAAACTGAAGCGGGAATTACCCAAGCAGCATGCCAGCACACAGACTATTTCTGCGCCTGCTATTTTTACACAGGGGTCAGAGGGTAATGGTTTTATTTCTGCCGCTGGCTCCTTTTACTGTATACCGAGACAGAAAGGGAGGGGAGGGAGAGTATGTGTTTGTATCCCTCTGTCCCCATGTCAACTGGGAATTTGTCCTAAAGCAGTGACCCTCTGTGGGATTGAGGGATTGAGACAGTCCTTTCTCCATGACTTCTCTATTGTTACTCAAAACTAAATCCAGAGAGCAAAATATCATAGATCTGTATCAATTAGACAGAGACTAAGAACAGAGGGAAAGGGATGTAGGCCTGATATATCTGCAGTATCAGTCAAAAGTTTGGACACACCTACTAATTCCAGGGTTTTTCTTTATTTTTACTATTTTCTACATTGTAGATTAATAGTGAAGACACCAAAACTAAGAATGCACACATGGAATCATGTAGTAACCAAAAAAATGTTAAACAAATCAAAATATTTTTTTATTTGAGATTCTTCAAAGTAGCCACCCTTTGCCTTGATGACAGCTTTGTACACTCTTAGCATTCTCTCAACCAGCCTCATGAGGAAGTCACCTGGAATGCATTTCAATTAACAGATGTGCCTTGTTAAAAGTTAATTTGTGGAATTTCTTTCCTTCTTAATGCATTTGACCCAATCAAATTGTGTCCAAATGTGAGATTTTTGGTTCCAACTGTTGTGTCTTTGTGAGACGCAGAGTAGGTGAACTGATGATCTCTGCGTGTGTAGTTCCCACCGTGAAGCATGGAGGAGGAGATGTGATGGTGTGGGGGTGCTTAGTTGGTGACACTGTCAGTGATTTATTTAGAATTGAAGGCACACTTAACCAGCATGGCTACCACAGCATTCTGCAGCGATACACCATCCCATCTGGTTTGCGGATAGTGGGACTATCACTTGTTTTTTAACAAGACAATGACCCAGCACACCTCCAGGCTGTTTAAGGGCTATTTGACCAAGAAGGAGGGTGATGGAGTGCTGCATCAGATGTCCTGGCCTCCACAATCCTCTGACCTCAACCCAATTGAGATGGTTTGGGATGAGTTGGACCGCAGAGGGAAGGAAAAGCAGTCAACATGTGCTCAGCATATGTGGGAACTCCTTCGAGGCTGTTGGAAAAGCATTCCTCATGAAGCTGGTTGAGAGAATGCCAAGAATGTGCAAAGCTGTCATCAAAGCCAAGGGTGGCTACCTTGAAGAGTTTAAAATGTATTTCAATTTGCTTACTACATGATTCCATATGTGTTATTTCATAGTTTTGATGTCTTCACTATTATTCTACAATGTAGACAATAGTAAAAAATAAAGAAAAACACTGGAATTAGTCAGTGTGTCTAAACTTTTGACTGGTTCTGTATGTGCTAGACAAGAGGAATGAAGAGGCTTACTGTCTGTACACCACACTGTTTCTCTCTCTCTTTCTCACACATGCAAACACGCACACACACAGACACACACACTCACAGACACACACACACAGACACACAGACGTATCCCACCAGGATTAATAAGTGAATTGATGTAGGAGGCAGAGAGGA
Organism: Oncorhynchus mykiss; assembly: GCF_013265735.2. NCBI lineage: Eukaryota > Metazoa > Chordata > Actinopteri > Salmoniformes > Salmonidae > Oncorhynchus > Oncorhynchus mykiss. The sequence continues at coordinate 54,401,480 of NC_048579.1, read as the reverse complement.
GGGGAGAGAGAGCGACCAGCAAGAAAACAATATGTCTTTTGTAACCCACTGTGACAGCGGGGCTACACGCCTTTCCCTCTTCCATAAATCATATCTTCACATTGTCAAGCAGCAAACAGAGCGAGGGAAGGAGGGAGGAGAAGGAGGGAGGGAGAGAGAGACAGAGGGGCCTTCCATCCATCCTCCTCTTCTTCTAAACAGGCACTTTCTCCCCCTCCATCAAAAATGTCTAAGTTAAAGTTGTTACTCAATATACACTGGCCCAATCGCCTGTCTCTCTGAGACCTTGAACCAACCCATAACCACTTCCATACACACTTTCAGGTTTGTCCTTGCTGATCTGAAAAGAGTGAAACTGTCAGAAAGCTGCCAACCTGGAGGGCTAGGTGTAGCTGGAATCATATTGCTGATACCTTTCTAATCCTCGCTTCTACTTTTAGTGCATCAGTAAGGAGTGAATGGCCTAAAGTTATGGAATCGGCCTTTGCTTCTCAAATGAAGGGTATACTTTGAAAGGGGACTCTGCAACCTTCATTCACCCTGCCCATACAGTACGTCTCTGTCCCCCAGGAACTCTTAGGTTGGGACCAGCAGCATTTAAGCGTAACACCTCTGGAGTATCCTTGCTGAAAGCCATGGATGACCAGTCCTTTGATGAGGGACTTGAAGGGGACACACAGCAAGGGGACACACTGCAAGGGGACACATAGATAGAGGGCAAACACAAAATATAATCACCAGTGACTTAAAGGATCTTAGGGGATGTTTCTGACATTCAGTAGGTGGTGACAGCTGCAGTTTACCGACTGCCCTTCTAGCTATAAATACTATGGATTATCAATAGCACCTTAATTACGGAGGAAGGGCTCGTGGTAATGGCTGTAGCAGAATGAGTGGAATGGTATCAAACACGTGGTTTCTATGTGGGACTTTTTAGGGCTATTTTGTCACAGCTGGGATTGAAAATTGTCACAGAAACGAAACATGGTTTCCATTTGCTCCATTACAGATATTATTATGAGTCGTCTTCCCCTCAGCAGCCTCCACTGAAAGCAGGGTATGTTATTTCAAAATGAAAGACCATACTCTCCCACATATCATTCTCATAGTTCTCCCAGAATGAATTCTGTTCACTTCAAATGTATGATACGTGCTGTGGTGCTGACTTGCTGCACCCTCGATAACTAATGTGATTATTATTATTTGACCATGCTGGTCATTTATGAACATTTGAACATCTTGGCCATGTTCTGTTATAATCTCCACCCGGCACAGCCAGAAGAGGACTGGACACCCCTCATAGCCTGGTTCCTCTCTAGGTTTCTTCCTAGGTTTGGGCTTTTCTAGGGAGTTTTTCCTAGCCACCGTGCTTCTACACCTGCATTGCTTGCTGTTTGGGGTTTTAGGCTGGGTTTCTGTACAGCACGTTGAGATATCAGCTGATGTACGAAGGGCTATATAAATACATTTGATTTGTTTTGTGTTTGCGATGAAAGAACATTTTATTTTTCATCCCTAAGAGTGTCATGCTGACAGTGATCTGTATCAGAGAACAAACACTTGGTTGTGTTATTATTCATTGGCAAACACACAGTATATTTCACAACCCCTCTGAAATGATTAAATGCACAGATTATTGTTTGAGCTGAAATGCATTATTCTCACAGAGCCAGAGATAAATAGCCAACATCATGTTCCGTTTATAGTAGACAACGATAATACACTCTGACTGCTGCACAAACACTCATTAATATGGCTGAGTGGTTCTTGTGGATTCCAACTGGTCTGTCAAATTAAGACATATGATATTTCCAAATATCCAGATAAACTCCATTTCCTTGGTTCGGTGTGTTTTGAGTGAGATGAAGAGTTGACATGTCCTTACAGCAGTCTTTGCTGAACAGGTTTCATCCAGTCAGTGCTAGTGGTGATATTCCCAAACATTCCCAACGAGGAGGAGGGAAGTTGGGAAAACTACAACGATTCCCTCCCCTCCTCACTATCGGATAGTGGTGACACTAAAGGAGCAAGCCTCGGCTTATAGTTATTTCGTTTCTGTGACCATTTCCAATCCCAGCTGTGACAAAATAGTCCTGCAAAGTCCACGAGTCCAGTATGTCATTGTCATGTTGTCCAATGGGAAAGAGAGGGGGGGTATGGGGGGTATTCACTCTCCTGCAACTGTGCCCAATCTCTCTCATGTCTCCTACCCTCGTTTTTCTCTCCCCCCTCTCTCCCCCTATCCAGTCTCGCACTTTCTTCTCATCCCCTTATTCTTTCCCTCTTCCACTTCCACTATCCCCCCCCCCCCCCCCCCCTTGCTAGGGCAGTGTCTCCATCTCAAACTGGGTGTGTCCATGTCCGTTAGATGTGGTCGCAGTATTGGACCAGGCCTCAGCCGGGCGAGTGTTACCCGATTTAGGAGCCTCCCCTTGGGGTGGGTGGGTGATGGTTAGAGGTCCAGGGTCGGTTCCTGTGGGGGGTTCGGGCAGGGTGGGCTCGGGGGGCTTGCGGTCATAGTAGAGGGCCCAGAGCAGGGTTAGGGTCAGGGTCATGGCCAGAATCTGGGCCACTCCTATAGACACACCCAAGAACCGCAGCACCTGCAGTTGCTTAGTCCCCCGGATGAAACTGTAGATCTTCGGCCCGCAGCCCTGTAGTACACACACACACACACACACACACAGACAGACAGACAGACAGACAGACAGACAGACAGACAGACAGACAGACAGACAGACAGACAGACAGACAGACAGACAGACAGACAGACAGACAGACAGACAGACAGACAGACAGACAGACAGACAGACAGACAGACAGACAGACAGACAGACAGACAGACAGACAGACAGACAGACAGACAGACAGACAGACAGACAAAGGAACACAATAAGGGCTTGTCATTTTAAGAGTTGAAGCTTTTTCATGTTGAAATACATTTGATCCATGTTATATTAATGTTACATTTATGTAATATTCATGTTGTTTCAATGTTTGAGTCTGTCTGTCTTGCCAGGGGCAGACCTCCCATACTAAGTCTGTGAGCTGTACATCTGCTGTAGGAACAAAATGAAAACACTCTCTCATCCTATCACATGGATGACATGTACATGGAGAGAAAGAAAGAGAGGGGGAGAGAGTGGGAGAAAGAGAGATGTAGGGGAAGAGAGGAAGGTGGTTGAGAAGTGTAGAAAGAGAGGGAATAGTAGTGGAGGTGTAGAAAGGCCAGTCTATTACTTCCTGACTGGGGGATATTCACTCTCGGGCTGCTACATACCAGATCTACACCTTACTGCTGCCAGAGAGAGAGTGTGAGAGAGAGAGAGAGAGAGAGAGAGAGAGAGAGAGAGAGAGAGGGGTGGGAGAGAGAGTGAGAGAAAAGTGGGAGGAAAGGAGAAAGGGTAGTAAACGTGGGGGGAGAGAGATGTGATAAAGAAAGAGAGAGAAAACAGACAGGAGATAGAAAGGATACTCCATACATTCCCCTTGACTCCCTCCTCTACTGACTGACTCCATCCTGACTCCCTCCTCTACAGACTGACTCGTCCTCACTACACACAGCATCTCTTTGTCCCTCTGTATGCCTGGTTCTACTTAGTGAGGCGTAGCAGCAGCACACATTTTATAAGAACCTCTCAGAGTTGACATTTAACACAATTAGTAGCCTCTCTCTCCCCCTTTTCCTGTATCGGCACTCTCTTTACCTCCTCCTCCCTTTCCCCCACCCCCATTTCCTTCTCTTTTTCCAGTGTCACAACCTCCCCTTTCTCCACCCTCTACCTCCATCTTTCCCAGGCAAGCCAGTCCAGGTTTGTATTTTTGTTTATTATTTACAACGATGGTCTACACCGGCCAAACTTGGATGACGCTGGGGCAATTGTGCGCCGCCCTATGGGACTACCAATCACGGCCGGTTGTGATACAGTCTGGATTTGAACCAGGTTGTCTGTAGTGACACCTGAGATGAAGCATCTTAGACCACAGCACCACTTGGAAGCCCCTGTACGTGTATGTCAGGCAGGAACACCATGTCACCCAGCATTTCTCACCCAGGTGACAATGGGCAGCCTGGCAGTCTGCACCGGGCACACCGGGCCTGCTAGAACCTTGTTAGAGACACACCACTTGGCCTGGACCATGGGGAGGGGAACTGTTGCTAAGGCTAGGGGGTTAACAGTGTTGACTAAACACAGCAGACAGACATGTTGAGGTGGAGGTGGTCAGACATGGGATAAAGGACAGGGTTGGTTTGGGGTTAAACCAGGACAGTGGTTGAGCTGTAGATGGGATAGGGGACAGGGATGGTTTGGGGTTAGACCAGGACAGTGGTTGAGCTGTAGATGGGATATAGGACAGGGATGGTTTGGGGTTAGACCAGGACAGTGGTTGAGCTGTAGATGGGATAGGGGACAGGGTTGGTTTAGCGTTAGACCAGGACAGTGGTTGAGCTTTAGATGGGATAGGGGACAGGGTTGGTTTGGGGTTAGACCAGGACAGTGGTTGAGCTGTAGATGGGATAGGGGACAGGGATGGTTTGGGGTTAGACCAGGACAGTGGTTGAGCTGTAGATGGGATAGGGGACAGGGTTGGTTTGGGGTTAGACCAGTGGTTGAGCTGTAGATGGGATAGGGGACAGGGTTGGTTTGGGGTTAGACCAGGACAGTGGTTGAGCTGTAGATGGAATAGGGGACAGGGATGGTTTGGGGTTAGACCAGGACAGTGGTTGAGCTGTAGATGGGATAGGGGACAGGGTTGGTTTGGGGTTAGACCAGGACAGTGGTTGAGCTGTAGATGGGATAGGGGACAGGGTTGGTTTGGGGTTAGACCAGGACAGTGGTGGAGCTGTAGATGGGGAGATGAGGGTGTTTCCCTCTGAGGAAAGAAGACTGAGTGTGTGCGGCCCTACCTGCCTGCTTGCCGGCATGACTGCCTGTTGCCTGCCTGCATGACTGCCTGTTTGCTTGCCCTACTGCCTGCCTACCTGCCTGTCTGTTTGCCTGCCTGCATGCCTACCTGTTTGCCTACCTACCTGCCTACCTACCTGCCTGCTTGCCTGCCTACCTGCCTGCCTGTCTGTTTGCCTGCCTGCCTGTTTGCCTGTCTGTTTGCCTGCCTACCTACCTGCCTGCCTGTGTGCCTGCCTGTGTGTTTGTGTGGGTGTGTGAGAGAAAGGTGAGTTATTAAATAGAAATAGAGAGAGAGACTCTAGGGTGAAAGTTTGCTTTGTATTCTCTCTGTATCCTACTGGCAGGCTAGCTGGCATTGTTTGTCGTACCTCACCCCCTACTAGACTTTGTTTGTGTGTTCCCCTCAGCCCCGGACCACGGCATACCTTGTCCCCTGATGGGCTTGATGAGGCGTAATAGCTGCACTCTGTCTCAACAATCTGGCAACCGCGGCAGCCAGAAGGCACACTATGCTATCAAGCCTGTGATTGGCTCTAATTGAGTTGTATGGATTTCTCTCCACCATTGAACACGGCAGGTCATTTCAGGCTGCAAATAGACATCCCATTGGAAACAGGTTGTTGTGAATGTATTAAGTGGAAAACTCCAACTCCAAGAAAATCATTTCCACTCCATTTAGAATGTAAGTAACCTATTTCAAAAAGTTTCTTGTTATTGTTTCTGTTTCTTCTGAACTAACAGGTTTACTCAATTGGCGAATGGGAATATGTAAGCCTGTGTGTCCCTTTCTGATGATATCACAGGGGAAGGTACATCATTGGCAATTGGCAGATTCACCTGGGGCTACAGAGAGCTGTAATGATCACCTGTAATGATCCTAACTCTTTTCAGGGTGGGGTCAGAGGGTTAAGTAGGTGAACAGTTCACCAGAGGTCAAGCCACAACCTAACACTTACTATAAGGTCAGAGGGTCACTGGGGCACTCCTGGAGACACTCACCTCTTGGTGAAGGTCACTGAGGTCACGGTAGTGGGCGTGGCGAGCACATCCTGGATACTGATTGGAGCAGCAAGAGTCTGGTGGCCATTCCATCTCTGTCATCTCCAGCCAATCGGTGAAGTAGATGACCCCGCAGCACTTAAACTGGGGAACACACAGTCAAAGAAAGTTTACTTACATTAGCAACCCTTTATAACTAGCAATCTTGCATATTCAAGCACTAAACCACTAATAACCTCTAATAAATACATGTAATATCTTATTAAAATGTTGCTCTTGGGTTATGATATAAAACCATGATATAAAACCACTAAGTGTTTGTGTAGATGTGTGTGACCTCTGGGGTAGTGACCTCTCACCTCAGTCTGGATGGTGTTCCAGGTGTGTGTTAGCCACTGGTAACGCTGCAGGCCATAGTTGGGCATCCTGGACTTCAGACTGATCATATCTGACCTCTGAACTGAGGGCTTGGACAGAACATAACAGTGTAACTCCATTAAGGCTGTCCCTGACTAAGAAACCGTATTTTTCCATATATAGGCACATCCTATGTGTTTCAATTAAATCAACTACGGTGCATTTGAAAAGAATTCAGACCCCTTTACTTTTTCCACATTTTGTTACATTACAGCCTTATTCTAAAGATGGATTAAATCAATTTAAAAAATTCATCAATCTACAAACAATACCTCATAATGACAAAGTGGAAACAGGTTTTTAGATTTTTTTGTAAATGTATATAAAATGATGATACTTAAGTATCAAAAATAAAAGTAAAAGTATATTATTTCAAATTCCTTATATGAAGCAAACCAGCCGGGCACGATTTCTTTTATTTTTAACGGATAGCCAGGGGCACTCTCCAACACTCATCATTTACAAAACGAAGCATCTGTGTTTAATGAGTCCGCCAGATCAGAGGCAGTAGGGATGACCAGGGATTTTCTCTTTTAAGAGCGTGAATTGGACAATTGTCCTGTCCTGCTAAACATTCAAAAGTTAGTACTACTTTTGGGTGTCAGGGAAAATGTACGGAGAAAGTATAAACATTTCTTTAGGAATGTTGTGAAGTTAAAGTAAAAGTTGTCAAAAATATAAATAGTAAAGTAAAGTACAGATACCCCAAAAAACTTCTTAAGTAGTACTTTAAAGTATTTTTACTTAAGTTCTTTAAACCACTGCCACAAATCAGGCCTTTATGGAAGAGTGGCCACACTCCTCAGTACAAGGCACATGACAGCCTGCTGGAACTTTCTGAAAAGGCACCTAAAGGACTCTCAGACCATGAGAAACAAAATTCTCTGGTCTGATGAAACCAAGATTGAACTCTTTGGCCTGAATGCTAAGCGTTACGTCTGGAGGAAACCTGCCACCATCCCTACGGTGAAGCATGGTGGTGGCAGCATCATGCTGTGGAGATGTTTTTCAGCGGCTGGGACTGGGAGACTACTGTAGTCACGATCTAGGGAAAGATGAACGGAGCAAAGTATTGAGATATTCTTGATGAAAACCTGCACCATCCCCTCTGTGCAGCGACACTCCCCATCCAACCTGACAGAGCTTTAGAGGATCTGCAGAGAAGAATGGGAGAAACTCCCCAAATACAGGTGTGCCAAGCTTGTAGCATCATACCCAAAAGACTCAAGGTTGTAATCGCTGCCAAAGGTACTTCAACAAGTACTGAGTACTGAAGTAACAAGTACTGAATACTTATGTAAATGTAATATCAGCTTTTTTATATAAATACATTTGCAAATATAAAAAAATTTAAAAAAACGTTTTTGCTTTGTCATTATGGGGTATTGTGTGTAGATCATTGAAAAAACAAAATGTAATCCATTTTAGAATAAGGCTGTAATGTAACAAAATGTGGAAAAACTCAAGAGGTCTGAATACTTTCCAAATGCACTGTATATGCAGTGAGCTTGTCTGATGCTTTAAGAGCACTGTTTGATGAAATAATTAAGACACACAAATGACTAGAGGGAGTCCAACCGCAATTTATTTGAGTGTGCCGGGCCGGGCTCAGACTTTCTGCGCTGTATAAAATAAAAAAGAGTGACTAGCACCGGTTGTCTCTCCCTGCTGCAGGACCACCACATAACATCAACAGTGTTTATCGCGCTGTCCGTGTTGCTGAAGCTGCAACATAATTCCAGTCGTATCTGGCTGAAAAGTTCTGTTACCCCAATCCCTCATTTGTTTAGGAAAAACAGTCCCTATTCTCTCAACCCTTGCTCTCTTTACGTGACACATATACTGTAGCATATCGTTATCACACCAATAAATTGGCTATAGCAAACTCTGAACACCGTAACACGCGTGACAGCAAAATGGATGCAAAGAAGGTGACAAATCAACTCGAAACGGGGGAATGTTAACTGGTTGCTCTGGAGGTAAAAAAAATGTGTGGAATAAATTAGTTGTGGAAAATACTGGAGATCAAGAAAAAGATGGTAAGGAGCAAGCTCTGTGTGCATATTTTATGTGCCAAACAGGAGCTGTTAGATTACAATATAATTTCTCTGACCGTTTGGAACACTGTAAACAACACTAAATAAATTATAAGCATAACAGAGAGTCTGTTGCAATTTCCAAAATGGAACCGTTTATTTATTGTTTATGCTAAGTATTCAAAGTTCGCGTTGTTTTATTTTAAAATTAAAATGCTTGATTGCATGAATGACTCATATGCTGTGTGATGCCATGAACGAATGATTGATTGATTGATTGATTGATTGATTGATACAGTACTATAGCTTATATAAGTATTGAAATATAGGCCGAAGTACGTTACGGTATCAAGTCCTAACAGGATGCGCTCTTAGGCCTGCAGCTCGATGGTGGTTATACAAGGCTGCTATACTAAGCCTACTGATGATAATGACATTACTTATTATAATACTAACAATGATCATAACGATAATAGTAATACCAACAATAAGAAGGAGATCAAGGAAAAAGGAGAGTTATTATAATTATTATAAATATAATTTGTCTGATCATTTGGAACAGTGTAAACAACACTAAATAAATGATAACTAATACCAGAGAGGCGGTTTTAACGAGATAAAAAGTGTAAAGACTTTATTACAGCATAGCAAAGATTAAACAACAGCCGAATTTGTGAAATGATTTAACCGACATGTTGTGGTTGGTGCTCACGAAGGCTTGGTGCTCACATAATTAGTATGCTATGAACCAAACACTCAAACAGGCAATATAAGAAGGATCTGTATTATTTTTGTAAATATATATGGATGATTTATAAAGCTTATTATTGATTATAGACCTAATTATGTTGTGATTTCCTCTCTCCTTACTTCTCTTAGACAATTAAGGCAAATGGTGTTTTCTCTGCCTCCGCCACATTGTTCTCAACACCAATATGCTGGTTAACTTTGCTATTATGCACATAGCGACAACAGCACACTGACGTGTTTCAGAACCGGGAACAGCGACCACTATCCAACACCGGAGAACCCGAATCTGTTATAAAATTATATTATTTTTATTAGAGTTGCACCATTGTTCCTACTTAATATAACCATAGACACTTTCAGTAGCACATGTCTTAGAGTGATAGACTGTACCATCCTGTCACGTTCGCTGGAAGAATTATCAGACCAAACTGCAGCGCGATATGGTTTCCAGATAATATTTAGAGCCCTTATTTTCTATGGTAGAGTAGGTCAGGGCGTGACTGGGGGGTTTCTAGTTATTATTTTCTATGTGGGGTTCTACTTTAGTTTTTCTATGTTGGTGTTTGGTATGATTCCCAATTAGAGGCAGCTGGCTATCGTTGTCTCTAATTGGGGATCATATTTAAGTAGCATTTTGTCCACCTGTGTTTTTATGGGATATTGTTTTGAGTTAGTGCACGTAGCACCTCTGTAGTCACGGTTCGTTGTTTGTTTCATTCTTTCTTTGTTGTTTTGTGCGTTTTCAAATAAATATTATGTGGAAACCATATCGCGCTGCAGTCTGGTCCGATAATTATTCCAGCGAACGTGACACATCCCCACGACCACAATGGATCAGTCCACTCAGACCGGCATGAATCAGACAGGTGTCTTGTACGCCATGATCTTTTATTTTTGCTACTGCTCGACTAACGAAATCTCGGTCGACCAACAGCCTATCGACCAAACAATCGACCAGTCGAATAAATGGGGTCAGCACTAAACTCCATTTCACTCAGTATAGTTACATTCAGTTCAGCTATACATTTCGGTTCAACTTCAGCTGAGAACATTTCCTGTACAGTACATGTATTGCCACAAGACACTCAACAGAAAGCCATGAAACCGTACTGGAGCAACAGTCGCAGTGTATATTTAGCTACCAGCTCTCTGTTTCAAGCCTAGTTATATAGTCCAATCCTTTGACCATGCCTCAAATATTTTCAAACATGCAACTTCTGACTCTCTCCTCTAGTGTTTCCCAGGCCTCCAACACTCCGGTATGTAGAGGCTGAGGTTGACAACGGCTTGTTGTCTAAACAAGTACCCCTGTCTGGGCTCTGGGGAACCAGACCAGAGCTGTTCCGCAGACCCACAGTCTGACACACTTACCATGCATAACTTATCCCTGTCTCCTCTCCAATAAAACCTCCACCTAACACACCCTTGGGCCTCCCTCCCCTCCTCCTTCCTCTCTCCTCTAGTCTTGTAATGAGATTGTGAGAAGCCTAATATGACCCAGGTTGGTGCTACTTTGGTGGTACCCTATCAGGGTTCTGATAAAGGACAAGGCACAAAGACTACAATACCCACAACCCCCCTGCGGCATGGCAGTTATGTCACACTGAGGGAGGCGGGTGACACTGTGGACTCAAAGGCTAGGTGCTAGTGCTAAACACACATCCTCAGGCTTGTAGCCAAGTACCAAACACACATACACCTTTCTCAGTTTGCCATACACACTGCTCTAGCCAGTGACCAGGTGCTGCACACACACGGACACAAACACACCTGCGCGGTTGGAGCGAGTCCCACCTACTGTGATGGGACATCAAAGCCACTGTGGGCTCTTTCATGGTGGAGAGATAAGCCCCTGGCCCAGTGGAGGGGCAGCCCTGTAGGGGAGAACCCGTTGTAATAGAGAGCCCTGCCCATTGTGTTCAAACACCCACACCCTGAGCAGGAGGGAGAGAGGAGGCAGGCGGAGGGATGGGAACGGGGGACACAATTATACCCTATCTCAGGGGTATTCAACTCTTACCCTACGAGGTCCGGAGCCTGCTGGTTTTCTGTTTTACCTGATAATTAATTGCACCCATCTGGTGTCCCAGGTCTAAATCAGTCCCTGATTAGAGGATAACAATGAAAAAATGCAGTGGAACCTGGTTTCACCCAACAACACTTTAGGGACATTGTGGAATTTTGAGATGCTGGACGTTTCTTTTAGTTAGATTTTTTGGTTGTTTATATATAGCACCAGTACCATTTCCCTGTGCTCATTGGCCTGTGCCCTGCACTGGCCATGTTGTT